>NC_056729.1:218976257-218986257 GCF_019279795.1 Protopterus annectens | reverse complement strand
GATTGTTTATAAATCAGGAGCCATTGTTTCCAGTTTGTTTGTGTTCTTTAGTTCAGCGGTATTTATTGTTAGGCATTGCAACATGTAGGACAGCCATATCCACACACACCCTATTAAACCAACATTACTCAAAATGCAGTACAGCAGCATTTACAGTCTGTAGTCAGGTCAGGCACACCCCCCTCCTGTGCATTGCCCTGTTTCCACAGTGTATGTTGTTAGAGGTAAATCCCCAATCCATCTGAGATGCTGTTTGCCAAACAACAGATCGTGTTGCTGCTCTCAGGGAATGGAAAGGCACAATGCCAACATGATGTTCCTTGATATTGGAGTGTGTTTCCATGCACTTGGCTATGGGAATGTTACCACAGCTATTCCACATGCAATCAGCTAGAGGAGGGCTGCAATTCGTCCAGAAGTCATCAGCTGATCATGAGCATCACTTAAAATACACATGCTGCTGCCTAAGCAAAACAGGTGTAGGTCTCCACATCCACCAGAGAGGGAGCGAGAGAGGCAGACAGAGTCAAAGACAAGTCAGGGAGGGGTGGGAGAGTAAAACCTAAGCATATTTGTGTCACACACCTACCAGCACAGGGTATCAAACCTCTTATGACTATGTAGTGTTATCACATTTCCATGCAGTTATTGGATGTGCCACATAGATAACATGATGAGGAGCCCTCAGAACTTATATCTGCAACAGGGATAAGGTAGATCTATGGTAGGTGTAGTATATGTGCCTGTCTGCATGAACAGGTGCCAGCAAAAACACAGCCACACCCTCACAGAGACACACACATGCAATGACACAATTGGCAGGGCCAGGAATACAACTAATCACTAGTGGGATTGCCACAACACATTACTGTGCAGGTATCACATGCACCACAGGGGTCATGCGGAGGTTATATGGGCAAAGGGTATGGGGAAGTGTCTGACATCAGTCAGCATACCAATGGGGGTTGTAGTGAGTGTGATCACACACACACACACACACACACACACACACACACACACACACACACACACACACACACACACACACACACACACCTGTCATGCTGGGATTAGAACTCACTCCTACCTAACTAGTTTATTACACTACAGGACTACACAGTTATAGTACATGCCATGGAGATTACTGGAGTACACCTTCTCCAAAGGTGTATTTCACATTGGGTGACATGAGCAGGATTGCCAAAGTAGGGCAGTTGAATTGTAGGGAGTGTGGTTAGGCTAAAATACATTGCTCCCTACACAGACATTGAAACACATGCAAAACATCCTCAACTGACATGTGTGGGCACAGAACCCCTAACAGAGGTCTATATCACACTACATCATATGTTATAGGATGCACCACAAAGATTACTGGAGAACTCCTTCCCCAAAAGTGTATTTCACAATGAATGACATCAGCAGAATTGCTAAAGTATGGCATTTGAATTGTAGGGAGTGTGGCTGGGCTAAAATGCATTGCTCCCTACACAGACTGAGTCAGACAGACACACACACAAACACACACTTGCCAAGTCTGGAATTAAAACTCCTACCTAACTAATGCATCGCACTACAGCAGTATGCAGTTATAGGATGTGCTATGGAGATTACTGGTCTACAACTTTCCCAGAGGTGTATTTCTAGGTGGACGACATCAGCAGCCTTGCCAAAGATGAGCATTTGAAGTGTAGAGAGTGTGACTACCCTAAAAATCATTGCTCTCTACACACACACACACACACACACACACACACACACACACACACACACACACACACACACACACACACACACACACACACACACACACACTTGCCATGTCTGGGATTGGAACTCCTACCTAACTAGTTTATTACACTACAGCAGTACATAGTTATGGGACATGCCACAGAAATTACTAGACTACAACTCTTCCAAAGGTGTATTTCACAGTGGATGACCTCAGCAGCCTTGTCATAGTAGGGCTATGGGGAGGGCTGTGTATGTGCATGGACCATAACCCATTCATCTAGAGGTTGACACACCACATGCGGCCACACACAGGGTCATATTTCACAGGTACGTGTATACAGATGCTAGATGAATACTTCCTTGTACAGTCATGTTGCACAGCCTATAAGTGCACCACATAGTCTGTACTGCTGACAGATACCAGTGGCTAGTATCTACAGTGAGTGACAGCTGGACCTCATGTGGTTGTGGCCCTTTGGCTGTGTGCTGGGCGGGACAGGCCTGGATGGCTCCTTGTCACAGTCACCCTCTTCCACACATCTATGTACGTCTAACTTTTGCTTATTATAGTGTGTTGTCTTTAGATATATGGCTGTATTCCTGTCCACTGTGTGTGCAAAGCATGTGTGGTGCATACTAAGGAGTGTCTGCACTAACATCTGTGACTGCCAGATATTTCTGGTCCACTGGTGTTTGCAGACATAGCCTTCATGTGTTTAAGTGTGTGAACATGCCCAGTATGACCTTTCAGTGTGCTGTTGACTGACATTGCCTTCATTTCTCTAAGTGTGTGAGCATGTCTAGTATGGACATCAGTATTGAATGTGTGGATCAAGTCCAGGTAGTCTGTACTGCAGTGCTAACCTATGTGTTGTACACCTACAGGTAGCATATTATTTCTGCAGGGTATCCGTCGATCACTTGGCATTGACTGTTACTACATTTCTACATAGGATGGGGGGGCACATCTGGCTATTTCTGCATTTCTACACAGGATTGGGGGGCACACCTGACTGTTACTACATTTCTACATAGGATGGGGGGAGACACATCTGACTATTTCTGCATTTCTACACAGGAATAGGGGGGGGGGCACACCTGACTGTTACTACATGTCTATTTAGGATGGGGGGCACACCTGACTATTCCTACCATTCTACACTGGTTTGGGAGGCACACCTGATTGTTACTACATGTCTACGTAGGATGGGGGCACACCTGACACTTGTAAACATTTGCTATGACTGTACTGGTATGTCAGGTACTCCATTTCATTCTGTAGTCTTACCTATCATACTGCCTAGAGACATACCAGTGTACTATAGATCTTAGCTTTTATTTACCTACATATTATTATCAGATTTCCTACCCTTCAGAACTGACATCCCACTGCCTGACCTGCTGTAGTCTGTCTGTGTAGGCCTGGGGGGGGAGGTTACCCATAAGCATCATTCAGAGGCCATAGCACAGCCTTTGTTTGTGTTTGTCTACACCTGTCCTGCTGCCTGTGACTGTTGTTGAGTATGTTAACCCCCCTGACTGGCATGTGTGAGTCACTTGCCTTGTGGGTGTCCCAGTATTGAGGGGGGCTGCCTATGTTGGCTGCACATAGTACACTCCCTACACATGGTTGAGCACAGGTCGTGTAATGTTTGGCATCCCTTTTACTGTATGTGAGAGTCAGAGACAGATGATATTCTCTGGGCCCCTCCTGTGTCAGTGTATGTGCTATGCGTTGCCTCTTTGCCAAGGCCAGGGCATACTGGTCACGCCTCCTTCTGCCTACTGGGGTAGGCTCAGGTTGTTCCTCCTCCGAGTCACTCATTGCCTATGCAGGCCTTGGCAATGGTGGAGGGTTGTGTGGCCCTGCCCCATGCTGTTCCTGCTACAGCTGTTTCCACAGGATCATATTGTGTAGCATGGCACATACGAGGACAATTTGGATATATGTAGCGGGTGAGTACTGTAAGGCTCCACCGGATGTGTCCAGGCACCGGAACCGTGACTTGAGAATCCCAAACACATGCTCTACTATAATTCTGGTCTGTGCATGTGCCTCATTATGGAGTTCTTGTTCGGGTGTGTCTGCATTTCTGATGGGTGCCATCAGTCATGGCTCCAGTGCGTATCCAGCATCTCCCACTAGGTGACCATCATGGATGTCCCCACTGGCAAATCTCTGGTGCAGCTGTGTCAGATGCCAGATGTGGGAATTGTGATAGCTTCCAGGGCAGCCTGCACACATATTCATAATTAGGCCCTGGGCATCACACACGACCTTGCAGTTGATGGAGGGGGAAACCCTTGTGGTTGATGTAGACCCTACCATGCTCACCGGGTGGTGACTTGATGCGTAAGTGCATGCAGTCTATAGCACCCAATACCTCAGGTTATTCTGCTATTTGGTGGAACAGTTGCATATTGCTGGCCAACTCCTCATGGGTGTTGGAGAAATATATGTCTTCACCGACATGTGCTGACATGGCATCCAGGAACTGGTAGAGTACCCTGGATGCTGATGCCTGTGAGATCCCCATCATATCCCCAGTTGGCCTTTGGAAGGTACCTGTAGCTAGTATTCTTAGGCCTACACATACCTTAGTATCCACTGGGATGGGTTCCTCTCTGTTAGCTCTGTGTGTCAGGCATGGCCGGCACAGCTCAACAATTTGCTGTAGGAGGTCCCTGTCCACCCTATAGTGCTCCACTATCTGCAGCTCATGTAGCCTCTGGTAGGTTACCCTGGGTCTATGCACTCTTCTCCATCACCTCACTGTGGGTTGGCGGACAGCATTCACATCCTCACCACCCTCAACCTCTTCCACAAGTTGTTGTATGATAGCTATTGCAGCTCCTATCATTTTGCTGTTGTGAGTATTAAAAGTTCCCCGCTTATTTACACCGGTGGTGTAGAGTGTGGGAAATGCCAGAGGAGAAGGTGTTTGCATAGTTTATAGTAGTATTCTGGCCTGGGCTGGTCTGCTGCCAGTGTAATTGCTGATTCTGATACATTTCATCTGCCAGCTATGCTAGCTCTCCTTGATTACCTTCCTACTGCTGTTTTCCCTTCCCATTGCCTTCCTGTTTAAGCCCTGGGGCGTGCTGCGCAAACAGAGTGCTCAAATGTGTACAGTGCTGCTATTTACTGGTTTAACTTTCTTTTTCTTCCTTTAAAACCCGGTGCACACACCACTTAGGTAATGTAAAGAGTGCTAGGCAGATTCAGACATACCCCCTAGCTTAGCTGTGCTAAGCTAGGAGCAACCCCAAGCCACAGGGCTCCAATCCGCCTACAGTATGCCTGACACACCCCTATCATGTCAGCTACCTCCTAGGCTTTCACCAAGCTATTCCTAATCTTACACTGTTGGGACCTGACTAACATGCTAGGGAAAACTGGGATTTACTATCATTCCCCTCATTTGCATAGGATTGCCTGCTAATGCATAACTACATGTCTCACACTGAGCCTCCTCCCTTAGCAACCACTACTCACTGCTCATGTTGTCTTCTGCCTGCCATTGACTTGCATGGCAGAATACTGATTTAAGTTAGAATGCTTAATTTGGGTTTATTTTGTTATTTTTCCCCATCCTGTTTGCGAGCCGCTGCCCTACGCTTAAACAGCCGAGATTGGCTAAAAAAAAACCTAAATGTTGATTTTTGTATTTTTTTTTTTCACTGTTTGCAATGCCAATGGCCTTATACTTGGACATTGGCATGCTTACTACATGATATGCAGCCTTTATTTGGAGCTTTCACAGCTCCATTTTGGAGTTTGCAGAAATGTACTCTGTTACTAACCGAGTACATTTCTGCAGATTGCACTAGTACTGCACGGCAAGTTGCAAGCTTCCTGGGTCGCAAAATCACCTCATTTGCATGGCTCTCTCCTGCAAATGGGGTGATATGCATACAGGGGCTTAGTCCGTGCAGGACTAGTGCAGGAGCACTTGTGCACGCCTCTGCAGGCTGTTCCTGGATCGCACGTCAGACATATTGTACCGATCTTGCATGTTATGCAAGGCATAGAGAATCTGGGGGAGTGTCTCCCTTGAAATGGGATTTTTTTGTCCATTCAGCTTACCTTGTTAACAAATGTTTCAAAAAAACAAAATCTAATCAACACTTCATTGCTTTAAGCTTTGTTTTCTTTTGCCAGTATTGTTTTGATTGCAAAGGACTGGGCTAAGAGCTCTCTCATTTCCTGTCAAGTCAACCCCTTCTTATCTCCCCCATTCCAAATACAAAATATTCCAATGACCAGGAGTCTGCTTTTCAAAAATATACTCTACTGTATCCCTGGAATTGTATCCATCTCTGGGGTAAAGTAAGAGCATGTGCATCATTTCGAACCTTTGCATATCCAGCATTTGTGAATCTGTCCTCGTCAGACAATGGGGAGAATTCAGGAAAGCCTACACAATTTTTTTTTCTTTTGTGTATGCATTTAGTGTGAACAATTTTAGATTCAGTAAATGTTGCTTAGCGGCACACAAGCACGTGCACACAAGGAAACTTCCATGCAATGCAAATTTCTGCTTAAGCAGGTGAATATTATGCAAATGAGGCATGTAGAATGGTCCAACAAGGAGAAAAGCATCCGTGTAGACTCTGTGTACTTGGTCTCAGTGTATGTGGAAATTTTCCATGTACAGGAGTCTACATGGACAGAAGAGGATATAAATGTCCACAAATATGGACATAACCCCCCTGAAAATATTAGATAAAATACATACATGTGCAAAACATACATTGGGTATGTGTGTAAAAGGGAGGGGATATTTAAAATTAACAATATTTTTTTTTATAATTTTGGCATGTTTGCACTATGTGCCTCATTGTGGAAACATACTTAACAGCAAAAAAATAAATAAATAAATAACATATATAATGTACTTTGCATAGATGTATAATAGGACCCTGCATCGGGACTATACAGTGGTGCATCCATGCTGTTACGCCGCTTACACTGATAAGAACCATGTAGTTTCCAGGCTGTCAGCACAAATATCTATGCAAATGAGGTTCCTGTGTTGAATTTCTAATGAAAGGAGCAACCATGTCCACATACTCCCTCCGTGTGGGTTCCTACATGGTTTTGATATTCTTGATTTTCCCACTGTGTTATTTTTAGGATTTTTTAGTGCTCAGCACTAATGTTTGCATGGTGCACTGCATACCTTAGCAGGTTTGCATGAGCATACTATCATGATGACTTAGGCATTTGTCAAGAAAAAACAGATATATTCAATTAGTAAAATACTTTTGTATAAGCCATCCTGCACAGCGCTGCACTCAGCACCATGCAACACACTAAAGAAGGGCCTTTAAATCAGATCAATTACACCCTAGGCAGATGAACTGTATCATAATTGGCCAATCCCATATGGTGGACCTGCAGCAGATCTGTATAAAGTATGCATACACCCTACATTCTGATTTTTCATAGATACTCTGAACCATTTGAGTAGAGGCATGGAAATTTTAACTGAGACAATACTAGGGACTACTGCAGCTTTCCTACATCAGTATGTGCTAGATGCTGAAATCAGTACTGCTGGTGCTGCTGACAATAGGCCTAGGCTGAGAAGAGTGTTCAGTTCCAGGGTAACCTTCCAGGAACTACATTTTATTTTATTTATTTATTTTTATTTATTTATTTATTTATCATTTGTTGAAAGGAAAAGTCGACTAGGAGCCTGTTTTCAGCGGAGGCCCGGGGAGAAATGCTCCAGAAATGCTACATGAGCTGGAGATTGTAAAGTGCTACAGGGTGGACACAGACATATTATGATAGCTCTGTGAGCTCTGCCTCCTTCAATTCAGAGACATAACTAACAGATGAGAACCCATTCCAGTGAAAACTAAGGTATGTGTGGCCCTTAGGATACTAGCTACAAGTACCTTTCAAAGGCCAACTGGGGACATGATGGGGGTTTCACAGGCATCTGCATCCAGGACACTCCACCAATTCCTGGATGCTATGCTCCCACATGCCAGTGACCACATATATTTTCTCCTAGACCCTGAGGTGAGGAACAGCAATATGCAACACTTTTACCATGTAGCATACTACCCTGAAGTACTGGGTGCCATAGATTGCAGTCATGTACACATCAAGGCACCACCTGGTGAGGAGGGTAGAATCAATGTTAACCACAAGGGATACCACTCCATCAACTGCCAAATCATGTGCAATGCCCAGGGGATTATCTTGAATGTGTGTGCTGGCAACCCTTGCAGTTATCACGACTCCCATATCTGGTATACATCACAGCTGTACTGGATGTTTGCTGGGGGGGCATCCTACAGGGCCATTTACTGGAGGATGTTGCTATACCCTAGAACTTTGGATGATGACACCCATCAGGAATGCACACACCCATGGAAGAATGCTGTAATGAGGCACACACACAAATTAGGAACATCATAGAGCATGTGTTTGGGCTTCTGAAGTCAGGGTTCCAGTGCCTCGATATTTCTGGTGGAGTCTTGCAATATACTCCAGCCACATGTGCACATATATTCACAGTATATGCTATGCTATGCAATCTGATCCTGCGGAAACAGCTGCAGCAGGATCAGCAGTGGGAAGGGATACACAGCCTGCCACCAGTGCCTAGGTCAGCACAGCCACAGTCATAGGAGGACTCGGAGGAGGAACCCCCTGCTGATGTCCATGTAGGCAGATATAGACTTTGGCTAAGAGACAACGCATAGAATATTCACTGAAAACTTAGGAACCTAGGGACTAACACCTTACTCCTACTCACATACAGATATGAAAATTGATGTCAGCCAAATCACACATCCATGTATTGGTTGCATACTACTTGCATTAGACAGAGTCAGCCTTGAACTACAGGTGTGTCAACTGCTGCACTTGCAACGTAAGTCCATAACCTACACAGTAGTATAGTGGATTGTTATGCTATATCATTGTAGGTATGGAAAAGGTAAATTATGCAAGCAACTATACTGGGCTGTTTGGACAGAAGTTACATCCACTGGAACAACGGACACCCATTCCACTGACATGTCACCATTTGCAGTTGGTAGGCATCATACATGGAATGTTCATGCAGTTCTACTACAAGTTACTGGTACTTCATTCAAGGGACATGTTAGAAAGTGAGGGCAAATGATAGACAGACTAGTGTCTTTCCTAGGAGAACATGGGATTTTGTTCCTACACTTTTCAAAACAACAGTGTCCCCTTTTAACTGTCATAACAATAAATCATCTGCACTGTATGAGCATTTCACACAGTTGGTATGCCACATAGCATCAGAACAGTAATGTACAATTTCAACTTACATATTATGTGGTAGTTAACTGAGAATAGCAAAGTACATATTTATGCTAGTGATGGTGTGATGAATGATCACCTGTGTAAAAGGCAGCATCTATGCCTCAAAGGACTAAGGCAGGTAGCTTGTGTGATGGTGTTCAGGGTTCTAATCCAGAAATATGCAGCTGGTTAGTATGGGAAGGAGTAATACATATTGTTTTACAAACTGAGTGCGTGTGTGCTATACTAGTATTAACCTATTGCACATATCACTGGCACATCTGCATCTGTGTCACTTATCCAAGACCTATTTAAAAAGTGATAGATAATATTGGATTAGTCAGTATCAAAATTGTAAAGGTTGGGACTTGAAACCATATATCAAAATGCACATCCTGAAAATAGATAAGTTCCACCTGCAGCTTGATATACCATGACAATAGAATAATAGAAATGAATGAAAAATTGTGCTGTGATATAATTTATAGAGATTTGTCAGGGCCATAGACAAATCTCTAATCAATAAACTAGAACAACTAGAACAACTAGGTATTGATGGACTGTTGATAAGATGGATAGCTGCATGGCTTACATATTTTACATGGCAAGTACCATACAGAAATTGGACAACTGGAATAACTGGTTACAGCCAGGGTGTCTCACAGGGCTCTGTCCTAAGCTCAAACTTGTTCAGGTTTCTCTTTAGACCTACCCATTTCATATGAGTTGTTGTACAGTCTATATGAGGATGGCGTATAATTGGGTATAGTGATTATATGTGTTACAGATGGGGCATGTCTGCTAAATAGCCTGACTAAATTGACCATTTGATCACAAGAGTATGATCTGCTGTTAAATCTATCACAAATTAAGCATATGAGATTTGGAATACATAAATAGAAAGGTGAATATTACATAGAGCACACAGTGATTGAAAATGTAGATTCAGTTATGGACCTGAGTATATAGATA
>NC_056729.1:218946257-218973757 GCF_019279795.1 Protopterus annectens | reverse complement strand
CCTGATGTCATCTACTATAAGACTACTTAAAGCCTTTTTAATAACAGACATAAGCTGTGGTGCATGTGGTAAGTACTGTGATCTGTAGTGTGTAAGACTAGACTGGTGGGGGTTATAATTTAACTTTGACCCACTTGCTGTGTGTCTGTGTGTGTGTGTGTGTGTGTGTGTGTGTGTGTGTGTGTGTGTGTGTGTGTGTGTGTATATATATATATATATATATATATATATATATATATATATATATATATATTAGTGTGGTATGCATATATATATATATATATATATATATATATATATATATATATATATATATATATATATATATATATATATATATATATATATATATATATATATATATATATATATATAGATAGATAGATAGACAGATAGATAGATATGCATACCACACTAACTTCAAAGCTGGAATTGTTTTGCATTTTTTTTGCTCATGCAGTTCATGCAGGCCTCCAAGCTCTCATCCTCCACAAGACCTGCTGATGTCATCTACCATAAGACTACCTAAAGCCATGGAAAACCAAGAAAAAGTATGGCAAATGTAGAAATTATATAGAAATCAACAATTAAATCTTCTTCTAACAATGAACTAGTAAAACATACTATTATGAGATCAGATAAGCCAGTCGAATTCAAGCAGCAATGGCAGATATAAAACTATCTTGTACTCAATATTATTTATCTATGAATTACAAAATCTATATACACTTACTGAATAAAGAAGGAAAAATAAAAAATAGTGTTATATCCTATAAAGATTCTTATTAAAAATTCTCATTCAAACATAGTATTATTAGTCAGTCTATCTACGGAGATTCCTTAATTTTAATATAGGCATAATTGAACACATATCATTAAGGCCCAGCAGATTATATGCGTATAACCGGATCTGCCATAATAGTTTTAATTGTTGATTTCTATGTAAGTTTTAATTGTTGATTTCTATGTAATTTTATGTTACAAATATTTTGTCTATTTATAATAATTTATTAGAATAGTAGCATCTTAAAATAGAAAGCTTTTTAACATGTACGTTTTTTAAAAATAAGGTATGTCGCTTTAAATCTTGATACACCAGCTGATGCATCTACTTGTTTATTTAAAAAGTAACAGCTCACTTTTTATGTTATCTGATGAAGTTTGTGTATTAAATCGGACGAAAAGCGCTTCAGTAAATAAAGAAATTGTCTTCAACTACGTTTGCCATACTTTTTCTTGGTTTTCAAAGTTTTGGATTTGTGTTTGTTTTGACTACCTAAAGCCATGTTAATAACAGGTTTGTGCAGTAGCATGTGTGATAAGTAGTGTATAAGACTAGATAGGTAGGAGTATTATTCTAACTCCAGCCCACTTGCTGTGTTTGGGTATGTATGTGTAACTTCTGCAAAACAAATACTCTTACACTGACAAACAACCAGGGTTTTGTACTGTTTTGGGCCTAGCATGTGATGCAGGCCTCCTGACTCTTGCCCGCCACCGGGCCTGCTGATGACATCAACCATAAGATTACCTAAAGCCATGCTGATGTCAGACATAAGCAGTGATGTGTGCATTAAGTAAGTACTGTGATCTGTAGTGTGTAAGACTAGATAGGTTGAGGTTCTAATCTCACAGCAGCAAATGTGGTGTGCGTGCTGTGTTCAACATAAATTAACAGATACTAGAACAATTCTCATTGTAGCCAAGTTTGTTAGAGCATTGTACATCTGCCTATGGGATCATAGGCTCATTGTAATTTACTTGACTAATGACCCTAGTGCCCTTAGAAGCATCATAGCCAAGTTTTTACCCTTATGTATATGATCAGCACTTACTGCCCCTATCCAAGTAGGAACCAGTCGAAACTGCAATGATGAAATTATGGTCAGCTATCCAATCATACTGATTGCATCTACAGAAGGTCAGTGCTCTGTTTAACATTATGTGGACATCTGTTCCAAAGGTGTGTTGAACTGTGGTAGAAAATGTTCTTCCTTCTGCAGGTTGTATTAATGTTACATGCCAGGTTAAAGTCTATACAGCAAGTAACCTGTGTACTATTTGACTTATGGATATGCAGCATTTATAGTACAGTAGGGGCAGAGATTGCCTTTCATGCAAGCCAGAGATCACCTCTGAGCACTCTGCATACCACACACTAAAATGATAGTGATATCAGATGATCACCACTGACAGATGCTGAATACCTTACTTCCCCTTGTGAGGGAACTATTTGGTCTCTCCAATTGCCACAGGTGCTTGGAAAAGTACATACCAAAAGGGCCATTGCTCTCAAGTATTGGTTTGCTGAGGGAAGAGGACATGGAGGTTATGATGTCTACTTTCATAGGTTCTTAGGATGACACTAGGCTATTGGCTCAGAGGCCCTTATAAGCCTAGCCAAGAATTTTACCCATGTTCCCACAAAAACAGCACCTGTTTTCCCTGTCCAGCAGGGACACAGGTGGGATCCTAGGGGTATATTTTCTGTTTCCCATCCAGTCGTCCATGTTCCTCTTAAAGAGGGCTAGTGAGGTACTCTGCTTGACATGGAAAGGGAGTCTATTCCACAGATGGGAGAGTCATTTGGAGACAAATCTATCCTGCCAGCAAGTTCTGTTAATGTCACAAACCAGGTTGAGGCCTTAAGTGCGGGTTGCGTGAGTGGCTGAATCTGAGATGGCCTTGTATGCCAGACACAGGTCACCTCTGAGCAGTCTGTATGAGACTGAGCAGAAGTATAGGGATTTTAGCCTATCTGTATAGGACAGGTGTTTAAAACCCTGAATTTTCCTCGTTAGGAACCTCTGTTGTCTCTCCAACTGCTGCATGTGCTTGGCAAGGTACATGTTGAAGGTGGTATTGCACTTGAGAATGAGTCTGATAAGGGAGGAGTACACGGGTGTTATGACCGCTTTGTTCCTGAATGAAATACCCGTACTTATGACGTGGGCAATGTAAAAAGCCTTCCATACAATAGATGCAACATGGTGGTCGAAAGTCAGATTGTTATCACTCTGGGTGCCCAAGTGCCTCACAACTGATTGCTTGCTTAGTACACTGCTATTAATGTGATAATTAGTGGGGACACCATTTTCCCCAAAGGGGATCATGATGTATTTCTTGGCATTCAGTTTGAGGCCATGCTTCTGGCACCAGTCATTAGTCGGGGTAAGGCCCTCTTGGAGGATGTTCATCTCACTAGGGGAATTTATGACAGTGCCCAGCTTGCAGTCATCTGCAAACTTTGTCAGCCACAGACCACTATTTCTAGAGACAATGCCCTCACTTATTACAGGAGCATGAGAGAATGCTCTTCTTACCACTGCAGAGACATGGTGATCTAAGTTAAGTTAGCTGTCAACCTGTGTGCCCAGGTCTCCCATCCCTGAGTTTGTATATCAGACTTTGCTATGATGTGGTACTTAGGAGGAACATTACTTTTATCAAAAGCAATGATAATACATATATTTGCATTGCTTCTAAGGCCATTACTTTGGCAACAATCATTTGTTCAAGTAAGACCCTCATGTAGGATGTTGACATACTCTGGAGATTCAATGACCACTCCCAGTTTGCAGGCATCACAAAACCTTGTCAGCCACAGACATGTACTTTGTGCCTGTACTTTGGAGAAACAGATTCCAAATAGTACAGGACCCATGACTAAACAATGTGGAACACCACTGGTTAGATCTTGACTATTGGAAGTGGATTCCCCTATTTTTACTATATGACTTTTATCACTGAGGCAATGAATGACCCCTCTAATGATATAAGGGTCAATGCCTAGTTGGGTGCAATTGTCAATGATGGCTGAGAGGCGGATAGTGTCAAATGGTTTGCCTAAGTCCAGGTAGGCTGTATGCACAGTTGTCCCCTCATGCAGGTCCTAGCTGACAGTCTCAAAGACATCAACCAGGTTTATCAGGCATGATCTTACTTTGACAAATCCAAGCTGTGTAGTGTCAACTATGTGGAGGTTCCCCATATCTTTGTTGATAAGGTCCATGATGATTTGCCCCATGGTTTTGAAGATATAGGTAGTCAGGATAATAGGTCTATAGTTTCCAGGGTCAGTGAATGCACCATCTCTGTACAAGTGGATAACAGTGGCTGTTTTCATTCAGCTGGGACAAAGCCAGTGGTTACACTATGATTGCAAAGAGTTCCCAATGGTGTTAGTACTCTATGTTGGAGCCCATGTAGGACACAGTATGTGATGTTATTATGTCCCATGGATGCTGTGTTTTTGTCCATAGAGAGGCCATTTTCACCTGCTCTTTACAGATACAAGGTAGAGAACAGGTGGTAGAGATGTCATGGGGTATGTGTGGTGGGGACAGTCGAGTGATGGCTTCACAGAACCTGTCAGCCAACATGTTAGCTATACTGACAGGCTGTTTATATGTGGTATCATTAGCCATGAGTTTGGCACACATGTGGTCCTTTCCTTTTGGGTTACAGATGTAACTATAGAATGCCTTGTGATTGTCCTGTGTGGAAGAGGCTAATTTGGATCCATATAACAAACCACCAAGCAGCAAATAACACACCAAACTACTGAGTCAGCAAAAAGATGCCACAAATCTAGTAGTAAACAATTTAATCACACTGAATGACACTAGCACCTCGGCTCAAAACAGCCTTCTTGGAGTTACAAAATGTTCATCACAGAGCATCCATATATATATATATATATATATATATATATATATATATATATATATATATATATATATACACACACACACACACACACACACATATTCATTTAAATACAATTAATTAAACAATTATCTAATTAATTAGTCATCAATAAAAAAATACAAATTCATTAAAGGAACACCCTCCAGTTACATTCATTATTCAAACCCCCTGGAGAAAGTGTATTAAATGTAAAATATACAATGTTTCTTTGTACAATAATCTCCTTTTTGCTAACCCCTCATCTGTTTCTAAAATCTGTTCCAGAATACAAGCTTTTAATAACAAAAAACCACTATTATGACAAGTATAAAAATGTGAAGCTATAGGACTCATAACATTATTATTTTTATGTCCCTAATATGCTCTTGAAGCCACAGCTTAAATATTCTTTTAGTTTCCCCTACGTAGGACAGATTACAGGGGCAAGATAATGCATATATCACTGACTTAGTCCTGCATGTAAAAGCAGAAGTAGAACAAAAATCTTACATCATTAATTCTTTCAAAACACTTAGTAATATTAGGGCAGGCTGAACACTTTCCACAAGGGAAGGTGCCACACTCAAAAAGATGCAAGTTTAAATCTTCACCTGGTAAAACAAATCCATTGTGTACCACCATATCTTTAACATTTCTACTTCTTTTAAATGAGATACTAGGGGTTCTATCCAGATTTTTTGCACCCTCCATATTAATTATATACGGCCAATAATATCTGATTGCATCAATAATTTTTTCACTTATAATATTATATACAGTAACAAAATAAACCTTTCTACCCTCCTGCACTATGTTACATTCTCTGTTATCTTTTCTCTTGCTAGTAAAGGACCTATTATGAGGTGAATTTGTATCAATTAATTTGGTAGGGGGCTATCAGCCCTAGGGCCTATACAAGCCTAGCCATATAGGGCATCTAGAATAACATTTTCATCATACCCTCTCTGTTTAAAATGAAAACAAGTTTTTACTATTTCATTTTCGAAACCCATTTCATCTACTTACTCTCAGCAGTTCATTATAAGGTAATGCTTCCAAAGTATGAGGTGGATGGCAACTTTTACTATACAAAATGTTATAATCTACAATTCCCTTTCTATGTATATTAGTTAATATATTATTATTCCTGATGGTCAAGATAACATTTAGATAGTTAACTGTTTTTCCCATTTGTAGGCCATCAAATTTTACATGAAAATGATTTATGTTTAAATCATTAATGAACTGAAGGGCTATCTCAGCACCCCCTTTACATAACAAAATCAAATAATCTATATATGTACGATATAAAACAACAAAATTAATAAAAAAATTGAATCTATACAGAAATTCAACCTCAAAAAGGCCCATAAACAGGTTAGCATACATGGGTACAAAAGATGCACCAATGGCAGTACCCTGTAATTGATGGTAGATAACGTTATTGAACTCAAAACAATTATTTGTCAAACAAAATGTATTAATTCCATCACATAGTTGCTCACAGGACTGTCCCACAAAAAGAACTTCACAACTTCCATTCCTAGCTCATGAGTGATGTTTGTATATAAACTTTTTACATCTATAACTATACAGTAGTTATTTTCATCACATTTAACATCCTTTACCTTATCAAGAAAGTGGAAAGTATCTTTAATATAGAAATGTAACTTAACTACATAACTCAAAAGACAGGAGTGCAGAAAAATTCCCATATTATGAAGGAAATAGTTCTGTACTGCCACTATGGGTCTACCTGCAAGGGGGAAGGGGGTAACATTTTTATGTGTCTTTGGCAGACAATAAAACTTGGCCATTGAACTTCCTTCCATATTAAACTTCTATGGAACATCCTGTCTTGTAAAGTAGTCTAATCTCAAACCTTTAGTTACTAATTCTTTAAAATTCATTACAGCTTGATAAAAAGCATCAATATTCACTGCCCTATATACTTGACCATCAGATAAGTGGTCCATACACATTTTCAGATATTGTTTACAGTGTATCACAACAATTTTTCTATCCTTTTCTGAGGGTTTTATAACAATGTCTAGTATTTTACATAACTTTAATGAAGACTGCCATTCATTTGTATTCATATTTTAAGAAATAATTTTCTTCTCAAAGGAAAAATCCTTCAGATTTTTTTTCTAGTGCAAAATTAAGCATCTTTGAAAATAGCAATATTACCTGATTATTAAAAGGTGGCATAAACGTGCTAGTATAAGTAACCATCACTGTGTTTAAAGTACAATATGCATTGACATTTTCATCAAAAGAATAGTCACAAGAAAAAAAAATCTAGCAGCTCATCTTCACTTACAGATATCTCTTCATTAGCTAACATACTTCTATTGTTAGATTCATAATAATTAACCAAATGCAATTTTCTTATTAACTTAAAAACGTCTGCTTAAATAAAATGTGCTCTAGGTAAAGCAGTTGGTATAAACTTGAGGCCATATTGTAAAACTGACTTTTCAGTCTCACTTAAATCAACCCCAGATAAATTCACAATACAATTATTCAAATCACATCTTTTAATGCCTGTAACTACAGTACTAGAATACTTAAAATTAATATTAAGTCCATTTATTTTGCTCTTTGAATTGTTGAGAGTCTCTGTTACCTTCATATCATCGTTTGTAGCCATTCTGTTGTTTTCCTTGGCCCCAAAAGGTATTATTTAAATAATTAGGTTGTTTAGGAGCAGGCAAAGGTGGATAGTCAGCGTTTTCATAATCAGAACCTGTAGATGTATTAGTCCCATCTGTTGAAGAGAAAGAAACATTTTGGCGTCTCTTAGGTCTACCAGAAGAGTTTTTAAAGCCTCTGGTACCTATTCTGATTGGCTGCTTTCTTGAAAGCCAATCCAGAGTCATAGTCACAAATGTCTTTTTGCAACTTATTGATCTTACATTGTATAATATCACTAGAATTCTCTTGTAGTTTAGTATTCAATGAACACAGCAACTGTTCAAATTTAGAGCTACTCAGCTGCCCAGATAATTCATCACAAGCAGCTGCAATGTCATCTTTCACTTTACGCTCTTTTAAGGTATCTCGCTTTATCAGTATTAACAGCAATTCCCTTACACATCTGTGAGAGGTGGCAATCCACCTTTTTTCAAACTCTAATTCAGTTATATCAGAGGTATTAAAGGCAGTCGATGGATAATTTGGACCCATACTTTATTCTGGAGGACTTCACAATCACATTAATTGGTTAGTTTCAGCTGAGTTGGGTGTGTTTCCAGTTAAGGAGGGTCTTCCTCCCTCCTACCCATAGACAGCGATGTCTTCCCATTATTGTAATCCTGTTACTGGCAGTTGTCTACTTGGCAGGTTTGCTTTGCCATGAGGAGCTTTCTGTGCTCTTGTCAGGTACAGTTGAGTTAGTGCAATCATACAGCTGTTTGTATAACACATTTGTGTAGATCTTGGCATAGTTGCCAATTACATCTGAGGGAGGTAGTGCAGTGAAGCTATTTATACCAACCCATAGGGGGTTATAATCTTGATTGGTGAATGTTTTCAGTGTATTTGTTGCAAGTGGGGGATATCAGGTGTGATACCTAAGACAGATTTGAGGTCAGATCTTCCCGGGGAGGACCTCACATTGGGGGTGCTATGGTGGATGCCCATATTGGTAAGCACCCAATCAAGTATGTTAGCCCCCCCTTGTGGGGGTGTCAACCAGCTGGTCCAGGGAAATGATAATGAAGTTGCATAACCTTTGGGCAAGTGAGTTTGAGTATGAGTAATCTACCCAGTCAGTGAGTAGTAAAAGTCACCCCAAACCATGGTGTCCAAATGTATCTTGATAGAGTCATGTAGATACAAATGATCAAAGTGGGTGTCCTGATTCATGGAGGGGCTCCTGTAGCTGGCAATGGCTTGAATAGGTTCCCCACAAACAGTCAGTAGCACCTGAAGTGTATCCATGGAATCGTACTGTGTAACCAATGTGGGTGTCTATGTATCCTTAATGAATATTTATACACTGCCAAAATTAGCCTGCACACCTTCAGTTTGAGGTCTGCATGTGTGGAAGGAGGTGTAGGCTGGTATGGCTGTGGTGCTCACCACAGTCTTGAGCCAGGTGTCTGTGATTGCACAAAGGTCTGCAAGTTCCAAGATTAGGACAGCTTCCAGTGAGTGCAGTTTTCTGTTGACAC
The DNA here is from genome assembly GCF_019279795.1 of Protopterus annectens. Classification (NCBI taxonomy): domain Eukaryota; kingdom Metazoa; phylum Chordata; order Ceratodontiformes; family Protopteridae; genus Protopterus; species Protopterus annectens. The sequence continues at coordinate 218,964,890 of NC_056729.1, read as the reverse complement.
TCCTAGCATTTAGCACCATAACCCAGACATTGTTTATGCATGGGGTGTTTACATTGGAAAATTTGCCCTTGAGACACCACCTAAAAAGGGCACTATGGTGGTGGCAATAGCCTTGGCCAGTATCCAAAATCCCAGGGGTGACAGATGAAGACCATCTGTGGCAAAGCATCAAGGTCTGTTGAGCATGTCATCCCAGGATGACAGATAGTGGATCCCCTTAGAATGACACCAGATGCTAATGACTAATACATTTGCATTTGTGTTTTGCAGTAAGGGTTTGACCAGTGAGACAGTGCAGCATTAGCTATTATGTGTACTGTGTTCTGCAGTGGTACTATTATGTGTAGCATGCTTGCGTAGCTGTTTGTGAGGTGTCTGGTGATAGATGTGTTTCTGGTACGGACCTCTGCATATGTAAGTATGTGTGATGTGGGTTTGGATGGAGTAGGCTTTAAGGTGGACATGTTGGCACCCCGCTCATTGTCATATGTACAGTCAGGTGTGTGAGACAGCATGGATTCAAGGTTTGTAATGTAGATGCATCTCTCACATGTTGTGTTTGTGTGGAGTAGGAGTAGAGATTTGGGGACGTTCTCCACATCTCTGTAACTGTCAGGGATAATGCCATTAGCAATAGATAATTGCTTGTGTACTCATCAGAGATTGAGTACACTGCTCTGCCAGGCTTGTGGCACTTGAATGCACCATAATCCTGTAATTAGGCATGGATGGAAAAGCTTGCTTACAAATGTGACAATACACAACTCCAGCAAAGTAAGGGTCATGCTGCTACACCTTTGGGGTTCACAACATCAAGCACATTGTTTGTAGGCAGTCTTTGCAGTGAAGATGTGGATGTCTGTGCATGCACAGAAAACTTGTTCAACTTTGCTGTAATTACATTAGCCTTGCAAGTGTACAATGTGTGTCAGACTACCAGACAGCAAATGTATGTTGTGTGAAATGCTTTGGCAACACAATTTAGTGTTCCAGGAACATAAATGTACAGTATGATATACCTAGGGAGGGACAGAGACATTGGCCAAAGTGGCCAGCCATCTGCAGTAGGCCTCACATCCATGTCACGCAGATCATCACAATTATGCTGTTGAAAGCCAGGCTGCATGAATTGCTGTGAAACTGTCACCTAACCTGCATCACTGCCACTGTGGAGCTTGAAGGAGCCTTAAACATCTATATCACCTGAGACTTAACCTTATATTTTGATGCAGCAGCTGTGCACCTAATCACCGTCTGGCCCATACTCTAGTCAAATGTTACGACACTCGGAACCCAAGGCCTAATACATGCAAATGTCAAATGATTGGTTTGATTGATAATTAAGGCATCTACCTGGAAAAGGCTACAACAAGCCTACAGAGCCTTGCATCGTGTGTGACAAGTGTGTGGATCAGCAAACAGGCTGTGGCTCACTTCATATATTGAGTTTGGTGCTAACATTTTGCTTCTGTTGAGAGACAAAGAATATGGGCTTTGTATCCCACCACAGTGAGGCCATGTTGAGACCAGCAGTAGTAGCAGCCAGGCAGCAATTATTCAGGTGATTCCCCTCTTTTCAGCATCCTTCATAAGGTAAATGTTCTTTCCAGTATGCCCTGCTTAATAAGTGTTTAACTTCAGAATAACTGCCTAAATACACTATCCTTAACTTTACAGGGTGTACACATTACATTATCCTCCAGTATTTGGCAGTGTTCTGTGCAGGACCAGACACCTTGGGTAACATTTTCCTTGGAAACCATGATGGCATTAACTCCAAAACTGACTTGCACACAGGGCAACCAGCATGCACTGTTAAGCATTGTTCCCACAGTTGTGGAACATATACTTGTGACACTGAGTGATATACTCAATACAACTGTGTAATCAATAATAAAGGAACTGTTGCCATGGATATGAGGATTCCCACTGTGACCTTTACCACCCTATTGGATATGGGCATCCTGAGGCACTGTAGAAATTGCAACATGTTTACCAACAACCACTTTATTATTAAACAAAATGATATGGTATGTGAGAAACTTATATGTATACAATGTCACTGGAGGCAAAGGGCTTCTAATGTTAATAAGGTAGTCAGTGGTACACACACCACACCCATCACACAAAATCCAAAGCAGGTGTTACCTGAAGCACTGATGTGCAACCAACATAAATCACAAAAACCTCATAGAGAAAGTCCAGATAACAAATACCCTCAGCAGCCCCTTATGCACTCTGTGAAAACAACATGCATATCAACACATAGAGCAACATGTCATGGAGGAACAGTCTATAAGCCCATAAGTCAAGTCGACACACAATACAACATTTTAGTCATTGTTCATTCATGCAAATGAGGAGCTGCCACTGAATTCCACACTGACACTAATGTTCTCCAGGAGGGGCTGACACAGACATACAGTTGCCATCAGAGCCATGGGCTAACACAAAATACTAAGAAATGCACAATACTATCATTTGGGAAGTCATCCACCCCTTGTAGCAACCATACCGCCGGCACACCTAGAACAGTTGACTGAGTCGTCAGTGACTTATGGACACAGTGATCTACAATTTGCCTGTCACATCTCTGTAATATTGTGGACATCATTCTATGTTGTACAACATATAAACAAATATATGGCATATAAACCAATGAAGTCATTGTTCCACTATAATCGGCATGCAACAGACCTATCCTTGGAGCATGCCATCTTTGGTATGTCACTAACCAGGCATATCTGACAATTGTAACATCCAAAGAAGTTCCTCAGTAAAGCACTACATGGTGTACATAACATGTCCTATGCAGACGATGCAAAGGCCCTATCCATGTAGTTTGTATCCTACATGCTTTGGAAGGGTGGTGTATAGCTGCCATACAGGGCAGTGTCAGACCCCACTGTGGACCTCTTGCACATTCACAAAACATGTAGCACTAGAATTACTTGCTGTACAGACCTACACCTTGACAGTGGTATATATAGGACATGGTGGAGAGACAATATGTAACCCAGAGACTACACTCTATATGGAACAGGCTCCACATCCATGTGAAGCACATTTCCATCCTAACACAAATCAAGTGCAAGTTACACAACTGGATGGGGAACAGGACAATCATACATGATTGTGGACCAATGTCTACACTGGACACAGGGAAACTGTCAATGGTTCAACCCCAATGCCCTGGCTTGTAGATGTTTCAGATCCCAAAACCATGCTTATACGTATCAATGGTATCTTACCTTGACAGTGTTTAGGGATGCATGGCTAGACTTAAAGGAGCCCTTGTGTTCATTAGCATATTAAACACATATGAACCTATAATCCCAGAACATATACTGTGTTACCTTTTCTGATGACATTTTTCTTGTGTGCTGACATTCAATTATGTGCTCTGACGTTGATGGGTTGATTGTAGATGTGTAGCCATAGATGTGTCCTACACAGTCCTGAAAGTGAGATATACACATTGCCATGTGATACCTGTCATTGTGTGACTACACAGACATTACAACAGCATCTATGGCAATGTATACACACACACACACACACACACACACACACACACACACACACACACACACACACACACACACACACACACAGCGTTATGGTATAGTCATTATAAATGGCAACTTATAAATTCAGAAAGTGAACAGTACAAGTAGCATGTCAAAAGCAACATTGGATGAAACAGTTTCACATTCATGTAGATAGCTACCCTGTTCATCAGACACATAGCTTTGTTCCCTGCATCCATGAGAGAGATGAGAGGGATGTGGCATAGGTATCATCACTTGTACAGGGAGTTGTGTGGGGATGTAGGAGTCCTAGGATGACCAAATATTTTGGTAAGTTTGTGTGTGAGTCAGGAAGGGATGCAGGCAGAATGGACCATGGTAATGTGGTGTGTGTGTCTGTAGGTGACCTGAATGTGACATTGGTGTGTGAGTGTACACAGCCAAGCTCAGTGGTAGCCCTACGTGTCTGTATGTTGGACAGCTGTGAGGCGCGTATGGTAGAGCTGACAGTTCATTGTCTCTGCCCCAAAACATGTGAACTGGCTTTGCCAGGAGTTGCACTGGCACCTCCATTCCCAAGGTCAAATGCTGTGCTACTACCTAAAAATGACTGCTGTCTGCTGGGAATGTGTCCTCCATGGAACTGCCTAGGACCATGAGCCCATGGTGAGACAAAGCTCAACATCCTTTGTCACCTGTGATAAAAAAGGAAAAGCATTACATTAATACCTGCACTTCTATGATCTGCAGTACTATGTTGCAATATATGTTAAGCTGTATACTGCTACTGTCACTATTACACACTTGTGTAACACACAGCCTCATACAGTAGGACATGAGGGCATTATTTTCTAACCTACATGTGTAACCATTTGGAAATAAATGTTCTTTAAACAGGAATCTCATGAGCAAAACATAAATGATGCACACTGTTGACATTTTGAAAAACTTGCACAGTTGAAAGTTATGGCAATCTACAATGTCCTGACAATACTGTCATATCAATTACTGTGGTCACACCTACAAGGCATATGTATGAGTCTAAACTGTGTACAGTCAGAAAATATCTGTACAGTTGGAAATCATGCAGACAGTACATCAATCCAGCCAGCAGCCCTGTGATGACACTTGAGCAAATACAGTGAACTAAATCTACATCTCTGGCAAACCAGTTTTGTACTTACAGCAGGAACATGGCATCTTCCCATTGCTGATGGTCCTGGAAAAATGTGAGTGAGAGGTAATGTACACAGCAGTGCATGTGACAGTATAACAGGGCTAATACTTCTAAATATCTCACATCTGCCATGCTAACAGGTATGGGGGTCACAAACTGTACATGGGCTTAAAACAGCAGCTAACCTCCCCCCGAAACACCTGACACCCATGTAAAACTATGTGTACCCTGACACTCTGAATGCTATAGTATTCTACTGATGAACCAACTAAGCATACTTGGATTCTCCTCTTGAGTGGAAGCAGTTGCACCTACATCAACAACATATGGGGTGATGGATGCCTGGGAGGTGTCCGGTGTTGCAAGGTTCATCAGGAATTCTTCAGTGGCTGACAGAGATTATTGTGCAACAGGCCCACCAGCAGTGACCTGATGATCCCTGGCTATGTCCACTGCATGTCTGCATAACATGTTGATCATATCTGTTGCACAGTGTTGCACCTGCTCATATGTGCAACTCTGGTGACCTGCAACATTATTGTTGTGCACCAGTTTGTCCCACAAGGTTGTACGCTCTTGCCTATTTGCTCTCTCTTTGGAAAGATCATGGCCTCAGTAATGAGGTCATTTTCTGCCTCAGTAAAAGATGGATGTCACCTGGCATGCATGATATCTCATGAAATACAAATAAATGAGAACAAATACCAGGATCACATACAACTGAGTACATTAAGAGCAGATGCAGCAATAAAGGAAGCCTATTGGTTTTCCCTGCCTGATTACACATCTCTTAATCAACAGTGTGCCAAACATACAAAGGTTGTAGGATAGTAGTAATAGTGACCCACTGCTTTTTGTGACATGACAGATACTCACGTATTATCCCACAACAAACACAGGAGTCCATTGCAGTGTGCCCATTGCAGGGAAACCGTTACCCATACCATATGTATAAACAACAGTGACAACCAAATAGCAGGGTACTACTACAACTGCTAACAAAGGAAGCATCCAGGAGACCTGTGTGCCTAGTTAATATAGACCATTAAACCCTTGCTGCACTCTATATCCTCTGTAGGTGAAACACAGCTGGAGATCACTGACATGTCATCAGTACAGCTCTAAGAAAAGCTTACTGATGTAATCCCCATTCTCCCTACATATGTTCAAACATAGGCATCATGTTGAAAACAAAATGGTTACATACCTGATGGAGTACAAAACTCAAATGAAAACAGTCCTTGAACCAAATAATGAATCAGATGCAAAAACCAGAGAATACAAGAAAAAGAAAAAATAATCTGGTTCCACACAGCAATGAAGATCAACATACCCTTTATTGTAGTAGGTAAGCACTTTCTCCGAATAACATCCGCTTCATCAGACCAACAAAGATAGAATAGCAGTTACATTTTTAAACACTAAAACATCCAATCAAAAATCTGATAAAATGTGCATCATAGTTAAAAGCCATGTAATGTGCATGTAGCATGGGATATTATTAAAAAGAACTGGGATATTCTGTCTACTGTACATGAGTTGAATGGGATCATTGGCACACAGCCAGATTTTGCTTTTAGAAATAATAGATCACTTAAGAGTCAGCTCTGTTATCGATCCTTTAATACTAAACCAACTATAATATCTGTTAGACTTGGTACATATATGTGTAGGAAATGTATGGCCTGTACACATATACATATTGGTAATCATTTCACACATCTCACTTTGGGTTTTAAGACAGATACTGCTTTTTATGCAGATTATCGAACAAAAAATGTTGTCTATTTTTGCTATTGTACTACCTGCTTCTCATTTTACATAGGGAAAATGAACAGGGTGTTTAAGGATAGAATACTTGAACACCTTAGGGATATCAGGAATGTTAAAGAAACCAGTGCACTATCACTACACGTAGCTAAAGAAGGTAAAGAACATAAATGTAGCTTTATGGTACTAGAGATTCTGCATAGTACCAAGAGAGGAGGTGACATAAATAATAAAACAGAATCTAGTGAACAGAAATGGATTTTGCGCTTTCAAGCTGATAAACCTCCTGGTTTAAACAACAGAGTTTCCCTGAAACCATTCCTTAAAGCACAGCCATTAAAGCATTGATCTCTCTTTTAATATTTTATCATGTATATTTCAATAGCCCATCTTTTATTATTTTTTACTATTGTATTTACCAGTTTTAAGTACATATTGTTCATTTAGTCTGGTTTATTAAATTAATTTAGTCTGTTTTATTCAATTTTTTAACGCTCTATATATTCTACAGATGTATTTTATCACATGGCTTTTAACTATGATGCACATTTTATCTGATTTTTGATTGGATGTTTTAGTGTTTAAAAATGTACCTGCTATTCTATCTTTGTTGGTCTGATGAAGCGGATGTTATTCGGAGAAAGTGCTTGCCTACTACAATAAAGGACATATTGATCTTCACTGCTGTGTGGAACCAGATTATTTTTCTTTTTCTTGTATTCTCTGGAGTACAAAACTCCTTTGTCGAAAGATACAGCTATATGAGTACTATGTGAATGAGTTAAGTATACATGCTAACTCTAATACACAATGGTTCCCCTAGCTTGGTGTTTGTCTTTTTAAGATGGGTGTCACTAGCAGTTAATTGCTTCTGAACCAGTCTGTGGTTCAGGAATGCTACATGCAGCATACACAGCTGATGTGCAGTATAATCAACCATCCCATTCAACTACTGAACAATATATAAGGCCTCAATGTAGATTCCTTCCCCTTTCTCACATTCGGGATGATAATTGCTGTGGTAGGGAATATGTCAGCACAGAGTGAATGTTTGTAGCAGCTACTTGTTACATACAGATGTATGTACTACAGGCTGAAGATGCTGCTGCTGCTGCAGGCAATAGGTATAATTGCAAAGGCTACAGAACGTGCAGGGAAAGAACACTTGAGAGTAACTGTGGGACCTGTGGCACCCTTCGTGTACAGCCAGAGCCTGATTGAGGGAACACATCCTACTGTAATGTAAGGTATGTGTTTAAGATAAGTATGCTAGCCAAAGGTATCATTAACAGAGTAAAGGAAAACATGCTTGTTATATCCTAGAACAAGGTAGGGTGTACACTAACCATTATGTCTGTGAAGGCTACCAGCCTATCTAGATAGAATTTTGTAAATAATTCTATGTCCTTGTAAATATGAATATGATCCACAGGCTTGTTTGGCAAATGTAAAGAAAACTGTGTATGTTCTGCACTTCTGGAATGTAACCACAGTGCACCCTGCTGGAAAGAAGCTGATAAGTGAAGCATTTTGTGACCGTTTGATGTCAAGCTCAGAGACAGGAAGTCTGGGCCAGGAAATTATCTCTATTGTCTTAATTTAAGAGATAATTACTAAGGTTTTACATGTAAAATGTCTTTTATTGCTGTGGTTTCCTGGCAGCTGCAAGATCAAAGAAATATTAAAAATGTCAGTTCTGTGCGCCTAGGAAACTAAAGCAGAGAACTGTTAAGGATTATGTAATCTGAAATGACTCAGCAGTACTGTGTTATCTATTTAAGATTCTCTCAGAGAGAAAGATATAGCATTTTGGATTTTGTCTGAACCTGAACACATCGACTCACCAGAACTTGCTTGCCCTATAAGTAAGATATTTATTTAGAACAGTGATTTCTCTTAGGGATAGATAGAAATAGTAAAATTAGTCTAGCTGTTTTCTATATTTATGTCAGACTATCCTACAATATTATTTAAAAATGTTCCTGTGATTTCTGAACTCTGTAGTGTCACTGTGTTGAAGTAATTTGTATTGTCTTGTGGTTTTATTATTTATTATTAAATATTTTAAACCTTTCAGCTGTGGCTGTTTTGTGTAGAGATCATTTAAGCTCTTAGTGTACATTGCATGAATTTGGTGATACTGTCCAAGCCACTCTCATAGCTTTAGCCCTGGGTCACACTATTTGGATAACAATAATATTACACAGTGAAATTGGTCACCCTTTGGGAAAGGCCTTATTAGTAGCTGATAAATAGTGGTTGGTGGCAGTAGATTACTACCTTATAGCCTGGGCAGAAAGGGGCATAGCTGGAGAACCTGTGCCAGCCTTCCCCAGGAGTATTTGTGTGTTTGTATATAACTCATATCTTAAAGTGTGTGTGTGTGTGTGTGTGTGTGTGTGTGTGTGTGTGTGTGTGTGTGTGTGTGTGCTTGACCACTAGGCTGAGATGTCTGCCATATAGCTGTGCCAGTGGGGGAGTCTTATTGGGGATCTGGAGAGAAAGGGAGAAACCAGCCCCAGACTGACTGTGATCTCTGTGTGCTCTTAAGGGAAATTACACTTTACTGTGTGTGTACTTGTTATCCTTCCCAATGTGCATGCTGCTCACTGGTACTAGTGGTGAGGACTGAGGCTCCTTGAATACTGGGCCAGGGCACGGGCATTACAATCTCAACCAGTCAGATAACTGTCAAGTCATGTGTTATATCATGGTAGTCATCTGGAATGCGTGTGCTGCCAACCATTGCTTCTAGCATGAGCTCCATATAAGTATGTAACTTGTGCTGCTTTGGATGTTTGTAATATCACTAGCAAATCATTGTGGGCTGTAGTCTGCTATGACTGGGCCTCATTTGAATTACATACTTCAAACTCCTCTGGAAATGCATATTAATTCATGACCTTACATTCTATGCACTTTCTAGTGTTGTAATACGAATGATTTAAATGTGGTCCTATCTGTAAGCCTTTGCCTGCCATTATTTAGAAGCAGACATTCCATCTGTACTGCTTTGGGTGGATAAATAGATAATAAAACAGTCATTCATAGAGAATTTATACTGTTGATGTACCCAAACACATATTTTAAATGCTAGATATAGCTATATTTGAACCCAAGACCATGTGGACCAAAAATGAATGCCATTACAGCAGTTAACAGATTGAGTTACTAAATCATTGTTATAAGAGGTGCATTTTTACATGTTGTACATATAATTGCATACTTGCCTGCTGTTGCATACCTCACTAGCAGCTATTTTTATGTGTATGGCTTTATAGTAATGTATTTCGCTACCAGATACACACTTACATTCTTATTTTTCCATTACTCATGTAGCAGGTGTATTTTTACATGCTGTAGATATAATTGCATAGTTAGCTGCTGTTAGATACCTCACTTACATTTATTCTTATGCGTATAGCTTTATAGTGAGGCATTTCTCTACCAGAGTCCCAGTCACACTCCTATTTTTCCATTAATCTTATAGCGGATTTGCAACATGTGGTGCAATGCGCAGCATGGCTTAAATATGTTTAGTGATGGGAACTTGACAATTACTATGTTTTGCTTAAAACACCTCTGTTAATTAATGGCTGTGTGGCTTGGTGGGTTGATGCACTGTTCTGTAGTTGTGATGGTACTGGGTTTGAAATAGGGTGCAGGTGTACTTTTTGAACACGATTAATATTTTTCACAAACATATATCAATATACTGCCATTTAGCTTAGCTTAGCTTAGCAGTGCTGTGTGTCATACAATAATCTTTAAAGAAATGAGAAATGGGGAGATAGGACAGTGGTAAAATTGGGTGCAAGCAGGGGGAAACATAGTGATTGGCAGGAAGGTATGTGCAGGAAGGGAGCAGGAAAGAAACATAGCTATCCATTTCTTGTAGAGCAACAGCTGTGCAATTTAACAGATTTTTTAGCTGAATTTGGACTGTCACCCACAGAGAAATGGGTGAGAACAACATAAGTGCGTTCTCAAGCTAATTGGACAAAATTGTGTCCAGTGTAACCATGTGGAAAACGGTGAGAGTGGAATGTTAGGAAAGGTATATAGGTATGAGTGGGGAGGTAAGTTGGGAAGGTATGCAGACAGACAAGACAAGGCAATACAGCAGACATGGTCGGTGTGTGACGCAAGAACGGGTTGAACACCTTAGTTGGGGAGGCTGTTGTGGAATCCCAGTCTCATGAATGTCAGACATGGTAGCAGTGTGCCTCAAGTCCTCACCCATGAGACTGTCAGCACTGTACTTTGACTGCTCCTGTGGTGGCAATGGTTGACACCGGTGCCTGGGGCAGGACTGTCCCACCAGGATGCAACACCGTAAATAAAATCCACTAGATGGAAGCCAACTGTCTAAGTAATGTTATATAGTTCAGTGAGTGAACACGACTCGAACAAGGCGAACAAAATATTTATTTGTTTTAAAAACTACACTCTGTAACTCTACAAACAATCAGGTTAAGTGCTTTCATTTGCCTACGCAGACTTCTTCAGAACTATTCAATCTCATACCATTACTTCATTTAAAAACGTTTTGGCGCCAAAGCACCCATTGATTCAACATTTAAAGTAATAGTGTGTCAGTTTTATGAAACTCTCCTTCCTGATTAACATCGTTTTTTTTAAAAAAACATGTAACAGTGTGTTCAGTAAATTTACATTAAAATACGTTAAAATACATTAAAAATGTGCAATAAAATAAAATATAATGTATATTGTATAATAAATGTTATTTGAATGCCTATAAATTATTAAATAAAGCTTATGTAATGTACATTTAGTATTAGTTAAAATTAATTAAAACTTTGAATAAAGAACCTTTAAATAAAGAAAGAACCATCCATTTACAATAATGGCAAAAAGGGTTTAATAGTAACATATTCATTGATTCCTGGCACTCTAGTAGCATCGGTCAAAATTTGCCACACACTCTCTCTTTTCCCTAAGAGCGCTTTATAGTTACTTCCCCTACAGTTTAGTGCAGCAGCCCACATACCATGCGTGGCAGTTCATAGCAGATGACATAAGCACCTCCTCCATTTCCACTCCCAGTAGGGGGGCCACCCACAGCCTATGGTGTAGAACTACCCGATGGAGCAGGTAGTGCAGGGGCAGCAAAGGGGGCACCACCAGGCTGTGGCCCAGATGTGCTGGGCTTCGGTGTCCCAACCGGGGAAGCCAAGGTAGGTGGATCAACTGGAACTGGCCTATCTTATTGTGCTGTGATAAATTAAATATAAACATAAGGTAGAACTAAACATAACCAAACAAATGTAATTAATAACATAATAGAAAATAATAATGAGTAACGCAAAGAAATAGAAAGGAATATAGTGAGGAACACAACAATAGATAATGTAATGAAAGTATTTTAACAGCAAAGCAATATGAAATTATACATAAGGCCATGGGTCTATATTAAAATCGAGAAGAGGCATTACATGGAATGCCTCTTCAGTGACATATAAAGACCGAATGCACTAAACTGCGAATGGTCAAAGCAGTGATTTCTTTCCTTGGGAAAGAAATTGCTAGTACCAAACACACACACACACACACACACACACACACACACACACACACACACACACACACACACACACACACACACACACACACACTCACACACACACACACTATTTAAAACATAACTAAGTGAGCGGCTAAGTGGGGGGGCTTCATCCCCACACCCCCAATGTGGGGCTCTGCCCCCCCACACCTAACTAAATATACCAACTCCAAGATCGCACTACAGTGAGGTAAACGGCAATGCTACGGCTCAGGTCAAGCAACTTTTTTCCCTGGGAAAAAATCTCTTGCCTGAGCCTTCTTTATTTCAAACTTCGGTCTTTATGTGTCACTGAAGGGCTTTTGATGTAATGCCTCTTCATGATTTTAATATAGACCCAAGGCCAACATAAGAGGTAATTACAAATAATATATTAATATTGAATCATAAAAATAAATATAATTAATAAGTTATAGAAGAGAAGGGGTGGGGTGAGAGAGAGAAAAAAAGAACATTAGTAACTTATCAGATAATATAACTACACAGACTACTACTATATACTTCAACATATGTAAGATTCCACTTGTGAGAACAGTAGCTGCAACTGTTAGCATGAGATATTATGGGCCTATACCTACCAAATAGTGGTACAAAAGCCCAATTACAGAGAGCATTTTTACATAGTGTGCTCATACGTTAGTAGCAAAGTGTTCTGATAACAGATGTGCCATTAAATTATATTCCAAGTAATGTCATATATCTGCTAATCAAGGAACAGACATATGGGGCAGTAGTCATTACATTCTACAAAAACTGACAGTTGAGAGGTATGTTCGTGTACACTAATTACACAAGACAGCTGGTCATTTCTCAGTTCCCTGCCATGGGATTAGAACTCACAAGCAGTGACTACAGGAATAATGTGCACTTTATTTGAATACAATGAATTATCAAAGCACCATCTCCTTTAAAACTTTTATTGTAACACGTTGTGTGAAATGCATAGCTGTGTCTGGTATCAGATTAGAACCCACAAGCAGTGACCACAAAATAATGAGCACTTTATTTGAAAACATTACTTATCAAAGCACCATCTCCTTTTATACTTTATTTCTTATTGTTGCTTCAAATCTGGTATTTACACACATGTATCATCTGTCTAGGACTTCTGTTAACTTACCTGTATACCCTGTTCATTTACTAATTGCTATCTACAGCATATTTCAGATAGAATTATCAGAACTCAAGCTTGACCCTTAGTCTGGGTATTGCACTACATTTATTTCTGAGATTTACTGGTGTGTTATTTATTCATTCACATGTAACAGTTGATTGGTGTCAGATTAGAACACACATGCAGTGAATACAAGAACAGTGAACACTTTATTTAAAACCATTACTTATTAAAGAACCATCTCCTTTTACACTTTATTGGTCAACATCGCTTCAAATCTTGCATTAACACACAGGTATGGTTGTGTAGGACGTCTGTTAACTTACCCGTATACCCTGTTAATTTACTGAGTGCTATCTCCAGCATATTTTAGATAAAATTATCAGAACACATGCTTGACCCTTAATCTAGGTATTGCACTACATTTATTTCTGATATTTGTTGTTGCACTATTTATTAGTTCATATGTAACAGTTGATTGGTGTTGGATTGGAACACACATGCAGTGAATACAGGAATAATGAACACATTTTTAAAAAATAAATCGACAGCAAAACTGGCTGACAGGTGACCACAAAGGTTCAAACTATTACTTACATAAAACTGTAAAATGAACGATGATTGTGGTTGCGAGCAATAAAAAGTCTCCTTTAAAACAAAATAAATTTATTGGTGTACTCCAGGTAAGCGCTTTTGCAAATGCTTCTTCAGACCGTTAAGTTTCAAAAATGCAATCAATTGAACTTTTATATCAAACACTCACGTGATAAAATTCTAAGCCTGTGCATATCAATTATATATTTAAAGAAACATCATAATAACAAATAGCTCTAAATGCTCTTTATGTACTTAAATAAACTCTACAATGATCTAATGCAATAGCAATAAACACATGCCTATCTGAAAACAATATAAAAATATAAAAAGTCATTTAAATGCACATAAAAGTCTAATGATGAATGTAAATAAAACAATTGTATAAAACCATAATGCATCTGCCCATTATAGAATGCTGCCGTGGCTTTTAGATACACAAGTTGTACTCAAACTAATGGAGCACATTCATATAGGCTAACCTAAGAATCTACATTAAAATATAACTTGTGAAACACTATTATAATCATTCTTATGCAAATCGATGATCGCTTCGAGATCAGCATAGGTTATGCTATAACCATTTATTAAAGGACGCATTTCACTAGTCCAAAACACTTCTCAAAAACAACAATAAAAAATATAATTAATAATTATAACCAAGTATATATGCAACTGAATCTATTACCTATTAAGTACACTACAACAGTGATCAAAAGATTTTCGTAAGTGTATGTTAACAACTAATACTAAATAAGCTACGAACTAAGATGAAGTACAAAATATAAAGTGAAAAATGTGAACTAAACACTCATAGCTTATACGGGCACTGCATCGCTCAATACATATTAAGTTGAGGATGGATAACCACATGCTATGTATAACATCATTACGTAAAATGTATATGAGAAAATGAATCAACACATATTTCTAAATAACGGTGCTTGTATATCGTTGCTAAGCAAAGCTACGTGCACTAGGTGTTGTTTACAAGTTTAAAACAAATCCTACAACATAAAATGTTATGCAGAATTTGCAAAACTGTTGCATAAATGTATGTATTAGAGAATAAATTAAAATTATATTTAAATATCATGACACAATTAAACATATAACAAAGCTTCAGAAACATGATTTCGCGTCTAAATTTGAACTATTTCTTGAACTCCTCTACAAAGTTTACATGGGTACAATGTAACCAATCCTTACTAGTAAAGCCAATCTAACAGCTATAAATGAATAAAACCCACATAGCACAGTTAAATATAACCATGCAATCCATAAATTATGTAAACAACGGCATGGTCGCAATACCTATCATGTAAAAAATGACAGGTTGCACAAACTCAAAGCAGTAACCAAATGCCTGTATGCTGTTCCCAATGAACTGATATAAATATACAGTGTAGATACACATAAGCTCAAAAATAGAAACAGAACTATCTAGCTGTTTTACGTCTGGCTTTAAGGATGGGTTTAATGGACGCTCGTTCATTAAGCCCTCTACCCTTGTCTGCCCTTAACCTCATAATCCAGTTGATTTATTTTTGTTCTGTGCGATTGCGGATATCACCTCCCCTAACTGAGGGTGCATTGTGATCTATGGCCATAAACATAAAAGTGTGGTTTGGTCCTGCTATTGCTACATGTCTGGCTAACGCATTATTAAGATGTTTGATCCTAATGGCATACAAGTGTTCACGTATCCTGGTATGAAAAGATCTATCTGTTTTGCCAATATAATATGAATGACACGTTTGGCAAGAAGCTAAATATACTATGTGGGTGGTGTTACAATTAGCTGAAACATGAAATTTAAATAGTTTACCATTGTCTGGATGCAAAAAACTGTCTCCCTTTTCAATGTATCTGCAATAATTACACTTGCCACAGAGAAGTGTGCCTGTACATGAAGCCAATTCACCCTTGCCTAGGGTATAACAAAGTAATCTCCTTAGTTTAGGTTTATTTTTAAACAAAAACTGGGGTTTATCCCCTACAATGTTCAAAATGTCATTATCCATGGTGAGTACACGCCAGTGACTTTCTATTCACTCTTTTATTTTATTGACATCATTGGTAAAAAACATAGGTATTTTAATGGTTTTTGGTATTCTATTATTACTTTGACAATCTGGTTGAACTATCGCAGAGAAATATGGTGCTGCTCTCCCTTGTCTCAGGGCACTAATATTTTCTAATCCTGTCATGATTTCTGACTCTTTATAACCACGTTTCAGTAGTCTTTGTTTAAAGCAATTAATCTCTTCTTGATACCCTTCATTACTAGCATTAAGTCGAGATATACACATACTTTGTCCTTTAATAGTATTTCTGAAAATGTAGTTGGGATGCATGCTATACCGGTGTGCATGCTATACCGGTGAAGAAGTGAATTCCTATAGCATTGTTTCCTATATACACGAGTGTTGACATGAGTTTCCATAACACTCTCCACATATACATCTAGATATTAAATATGATGGAATGAATAATTAGAAGTGAATCTCAAATAAGTAGTCATACCATTTAGATGTTCTAAAAATTCAGTAAGTTCTGCAGGACTGCCTTCCCATAACAGGAAGACATCGTCCACAAAACGTTGATAGAAGAGAACCTTTTCTTGATACTTAGGGACAACAAACAAATCATTCTCCTCCCATGCTGCTAAAAACATGTTGGCGTAGCTATTGGCACAAGATTTGCCCATAGCTGCGCCATCACATTGGAGGTATAAAGTGAAATCATAGATAAAGACGTTATTTTCTAATACGATTTCTAAAAATAGGCATATGAGAACTACCTGTCTTTCAGTGTAATTACTATGCCTGATGAGATAATCTTTGATAGTGATAACATCTAATACATTTGGTATAATTGTAAATAATGATTGTATATCTAAAGTTACAAAGATCATATCTGGCTTCATAGGCACTTCATCAAAGAATTTATAAAGGTCCAATAAGAATTGCTTGGTATCCTTCCATATGTGAATTATCCTATCTATCACGGGCCTAAGATATTTCTCTACATAAAGAGAAAAAGGTTCAGTGCACCACCCTCTGCCTGAGACAATAGGTCTCATCGGAGGATTAGTGCCATCTTTATGTACTTTAGGAATGCCATGTATATGTGGTATCATCGGGTGTTCAGTTTCCAGAAACTTAGCTAGTTCTGTAGTGATGTAATGACTGTCAACCAGGTCTACAATGATGTTAAAGATTTTGACTTGAATATCAATAACACTTTGTTTAGAAATAATGCCATAAAATCTGTCATTATTAAGCATATCTATCATAGCATGGTGATAGAAAACTTTATCCATGACTACTAAAGGCCCACCCTTATCAGCAGGTCTAAAACTACAGTATCATTGTGTTGTAATCTAAACAATGCTTTTCTCTCATTCCAGTTCAAGTTATTCTTATATTTTATCCTCTTAGGGTCATTGTTACCCCTGATGTTACTAAATAACTTATACACATTGTCTTCCACTAAATTATAAAATGCCTCAACTACTGGGTGATTCTGTGGTATATAGTCATTGGGTTTTTTAAACACTTTCTGACTTTGATTATCTTTACATTCCCCAAATTGATAGCGAAGCATTATATTTCTAGTGAACATTTTTACATCTGTCAAGACATCTGTAAGATGACTTGAAGTAGTTGGAATGAAACTAAGACCCTTACTAAGTACATTAACCTCATATGCATTAAGGCTTCTACAAGAAATGTTCCATATCAAACAATCTTCGTTTTGTCCCACATTTTCTTCAATGACTGATTGGGAGCTCTTTCTTCCGACAGTTTCCTCTTCTGTCAGCCTCGGCTCATGGATCGATTTCTCCTGACCCCCTTTTCCAAGGCTATGGGAAGGGGGAATGGAGAAAAACCCAAAGCATGATGTGTCCCTTCATATATGTTCAGGTTCTGTCCCACACTATCATTGTTCGCAGAACATGCTGTGGGCTGCACAGTCCCAGCTGACATATTACTAGAACTCAAAGGTTGAGAAGAGGAAGGTGTAGTAGGTAAAGTTAATAAAGTTTTATTGTTGTTTTTGATAGCATCAGGCAGAGGCAATAACAATGGAGGAGTTGCTCCATTGGGATCAACAGATTCATTAGTAACATGATTATTGTCATTATTAGTACAATTTTGCTTAAAAGTATTCTGTGATGGATTCCTATCAATTCCAGCTTGTTTAGATACAACATGAAAATCTTGACCATTCTGATTATAGGCCATCTGTCTAGGTGCTGGACCTACTCTGGGCCAAGTGAACACTTGTCCGGTGTGGAAATCCTGAGTATCTCTATCAATTTTATTCTTTTTCTGTTGTAGCAGTCTTCGTTCATAAATTTCTATGCCATCTAGCACATTTAACAACACATTTTCTACTAAGGTGTTTGGATAATAAAAATACATGTCTTTTTGTTGGTTCAGTATGGACTGTATCAGTTCTTCCTCAACAGGTTGAGAAAATTCCAACAACAATTTAATATAGTTTTTGCTCACCTCTAGATTTAATTGCTGCCATTTGGTAAGCAATTCCGGATATTGATCCCCATACGTGGGCATCTTTAATACCCTTAACCCCCTTGGAATAATGTTTTTTCAGAGACATGCCTCAAAGTGTTGGCGTTGAGTGGACAGTCGATTGAGTTTAAGAAAATCAGTCTCAAACTTGTAAACAGCTGTTTGTAAACATTCAGCCATTTCCGTAGTGACTGTAGCCATAGTTCCATTGGTTTCACCTTGGTATAATAATAAACTGTTGTTGTCATTTCTGACACATTTCATCAGCTTAGTTTGCAAACATTTGCCTCGGCGTTACGTAATTGTGGTCCTGCTGTCACTGG
>NC_056729.1:218906257-218941257 GCF_019279795.1 Protopterus annectens | reverse complement strand
ACACTTACACACTAAACCCTAACCAACACATTTAAACATTGATACTTACCTGATGTTCCACCATACTGCAGCACCAGAAGCGCGAATGTCAAATTCCCGATGATCGGGATTTTGAAATTCGCGTTTCTGGTCTTTCAATAAATAGGGGTTTCGGCTATATAGTCTCAAAAGTTTGAAATTCGGTATTTCAAACTTTTGAGATTATGTAGTGATCTCATCTATAGATATATATATATATATATATATATATATATATATATATATATATATATATATATACATACACACATACACTCACACACTTACACATACATATACGTAACTAGATAGATAGATGCATACTTATCTGCATCTATATCAATTTTTATGTCTATCTGTGTGTATAAACACACACACAGACACACACACACACACACACACACACACACACACACACACACACACACACACACACGGATAGAATAGTTGTGGTGCAAGTAAACATGAGTATTATCATATGAGCCATAATCTTTGTTGACAGGCTGTTTAGCATTTAGTTGTGAAACTGAACAATATAAATTATACAAATTTTATCTCTTGATAAATGTTTAATTCTGCTTGTGTTTTGTAGGCATATGTAAGCCAGCAAACTGCATTTTACACCCAATTGTTTTTATCTCTTGCTTAATGCAGATGAGTAAGACTCTGAGCCATTAACAAACTGCTTCCTTTAGTTCAGGGTTGATTCTCTCAACCTTTGTTTATTATTTTATTTATTTATTTTACATTTGTTAACTGGGAGTGTCTGACTGAGCTGAAAAGGCCACTTTTCAGCAGAGGCCCGGGGAGAAAAGCTCCACAAAGAAAAATTACAGACACATTTAGTTATTTAGACATGATCAGTATACATACAAATTACAAGAGACATGTTTTTACAGTGGTATGTGGCACATAAACAGTTACAGTGGAGAGAACAAACAAAAAATATGAATTTTAAAAATAAAGGTAATTATTAGATTTGTGGTGTACAGCTGAAATTTGGAACATAGGTAGAATACATACATAGTACACAGGTACTGTACATACATTGTAGATTAGCCAGTGTTTGTGAGTAAGATTGAAAACTATTATCAAGTGCTCTAGATTTAGTATGTATATGTTACCCACTTTCACTAGCCTGGGGAGCAATCATGGCACTGCCAACTTTGCTTGAGATGTTGCCTGATGAGGTCTTTAAAGGAGGCTTTGGATGATGTGTTTTGAATGCCAGTAGGGGTAGAGTTCCATTTATTAGCCACTGAACTTCTATATAGTGCATCTCCAAAGCTATTGTAGCTATTGGTGCCTTCTAGTAGTAGTTTGCTTGATGATCTAAGAGGCATTTTGGCTGAGTGATGTTGTACTAGGTTTTTGAGGGCAGGACACTTATTGGGGAGGTAATAGAATGACAGAGGCAGATCTGATTATAGGTTAGGAGGTTGGGCAGTTCAAGCCAGTGGAGCTGTCTCAAAGCAGTACAGTGATGAGTTCTATATGAGCAATTTGCAGCAAAGCTGGCAATTCTGTTATAGCAGGCTTCCATTTTGCTTAGTTCAGTTTTGTTGAGATTAGTCAGAATGGGAGATGCATAGAGTAGGGTGGATAGACGCTGGGAGCAAGCAATGGCTGATCTTGTGTTGTTGATAAGAAATGGTTTGATACAGTAGAGTGACCCCAGTTTGGCATGTACTTTTTTAATAGTTAAGTTGAGATGACTATCACATTTTAGGTGGGAGTCTATGGTTATTCCCAATAGCTTAGCCTGTGCCACTGGAGCAATTGGAGTAGCATTTGTGGAATAGATAGTGAATTGACTGTTAGTGTTTTTGTTAGAACTAGTTATAATCATAAGCTGAGTTTTCTTTGGAATGAGGATAAGTTGGGCTTTGGTAATGTAGTTTTCAATGTCAGAGAATGCTAGTTGAGTTGTTTGCAAAAGGGTGGGGATGTTTTGTGCAGCACAGATTAAGGTAGTGTCATCTACATACTGAATTATAGATGCATGCTGTGTAGATGTATGGAGGTCATTTGTGAAGACTGTGAATAGTAGTGCTCCTAAGATAGAACCCTGTGGGACTCCTATAGTTATGGGCAGCTGAGGAGAGAGAGAATTTTCCCATTTCACAGCTTGGTACCTGTCAGTTAAGTAGCTTTGGAACCAGGTAAGAGTGGAATCTGATAGATGATATTGGTTTAGTTTATTTAGCAGGATTTTGTGTGAGACTGTGTCAAATGCTTTTGACATATCCAAAAAAGAGTTGACACTTGTTGGCCTTCATTTTTGAGATGGTTTACTGTGTCTGTGAAGCAGAGGAGGGCTGTAGTGGTACTATGGCCAGGTCTGAAACCATGCTGAGTAGGTGACAGGATGTTGCTGTCTAGGAGATAGTTTAGCATCTGGGTATGGATGCATTTTTCTAGGATTTTGGCCAGGGGGGAGAGTAAAGCAATGGGTCTGTAGTTATTAAGTTCAGTGGAGGTCCCACCTTTATGTATGGGTGTAACATAGGATATTTTCCAGAGTTTGGGCACATATTTTTCAACAATTGATCTTTTTATGAGAGTAGAAACTGGGATAGAAATAGCATCTGCTGTGAGTTTCAAGAAATAGCTGGGGAGTAGGTTGGCTGCTGCTGATGAGGTTTTTAGTTTGGAGAGCATGCTTTTGATTGAAGTGGTGGAAGCTGTTTTGAGGGTAAAGCTTGTATTAGTGTTATTTGTGTTGGGGGGGATAGTGAGGAAGGAACTGTCCTGTGATACTAAGGATAGAATTGAGTTCACAAAGTGGGAGCTGAATTGTGTTTCAATGGGAACTTTAGTGTCAGGGGTGGTTGGTTTAGGGGTAGCCTTTTGGGTGGATTTTAGTAGCTGGTTTACATTTTTCCAAAATTTTTGCAGGTTGTGTTGGTATTTAGTTTGTAATGTTGTGTAGTAGGATTTTTTGTCCAGCCTAATGCATTTTTTTGCACGGTTGCGCAGTTCTTGGTACTTAGTTAGGCTTTGTGTTTCTTAGTTTTTTGGATAGTAAAGCCAGGCAGTGTCTCTGGACTTGAGGATTTGTTTGTTTTTTTTCTGAGCCAGGGGTTTGTAGAGGTTCTAACCTTGATTTTGCACAATGGAGCAACAGTGTCTAGGTGTTGTAGAACTATTTTGTTGAAATATACTACAGCCTGGTCAAGTGGGAGGGTTTTTAGGGGGGTCCAGTCACAGTTACAGAGTAAAGTGTTGAGGACCTCAGGAGAGAATTTTTTTTGTGTTTCTAGTGGATATATAGATAGTGGTTTTGCATATGCTTGTTCTACTACGTATAAAGTATATTATGTTGTGGTCACTTAAGGTGTCTGGGAGACGGCCTGTGTGAGGGTACAAAGTTGGGTTGTTAGTTAGGACCCAGTCAAGGATGGATTCCCTTTTAGATTTTTTATCACATCTAGTTGGAATTTGGACTAGCTGCTGGTAGCCATGGAACTTTATTAGATTACTTGGTGGTTCTGATATACAGGTGAACCAATCTAGGTTGAAGTCCCCCAGAATAAGGGTTTCTTGTGAGTATGTGGAAGAACACCAGGATAAGAAGTCTTCAGGGCTAACAGGTGTATTACCAGGTGGAATATGGATCACAATTATGGTGATGACCTTTTTAGGGTGAAGTTGAAGCTGTGAGATAAGTATGTCCCAATTTTTGGGGGAGGGGTAGGAGTTTGGTGATTGACGAACAGTTAAGCTGGACTTGTACAGTAAGGCAGTTCCACCCCCTTTACAAAGTGGTCTGTCTTGTCTAATGATATTGTAGCTGATAGAGAGAATTTCTGAGTTAGCTATGTTTGTATTTAGCCAGGTTTCTGTTAAAGCAACTATGTCTGGGGAGTAGTGTGCTATTGTGGCCTGGAGTTCAGGTAGTTTATTTTTGATACTTCTAATATTAATATTTAGCATTAAAAGATGGTTGGTTTTGCTGCTGTTGCTGATTTTCCCAGGGATGAAGAAAGTGGGGGTGTTATGTTCTGACATTTGTGTTGGAGCAGTTTGTGTTGGACAGGATGGATTTGGGCCTGGGTTGGGGTGGATATCCCCACTTATGGTGAGCCTGGAGTTAAAATGGTTATACAGATGTTGGAGTTTGGTGAGGAGTGTGAGAAAGTATTGTGTTTTTTTGGAGTAGGAATGAGAGCATATGTGTTTAATTCTGAATTAGTCCTTTATGTAATTCTTGAATAACTGTGGGCAGATATTATTATAATGTGTGGTGTCTGTATACGAGAGTGCATAATGTAGTGTTGTCATACTTAGTTTAGGGATATTGCTAGAGTGATAACTTGTGGTGTTGTAAAGAATTATGAGAAGACAGACTAGACTTAGTTGTGTGATAGTCATGGTTATAAAGTTTAAGTTGTTTCTAGGTGGAGGTTTTGAATTGGAATTATAGGGCTGCACTATATGTGGATGGGGAAGTAGTGTGGGTGATGTAGAAAATGCCTAGTGGGAATGAGAGTGATTGGGAGTATTTTGTGTGGAACAAGTTGGTATGGTATAATGTGATATGACTTGAGGAGCTGTGATTGGTGGAGGTGATGTGAGGGTGAGCTGTGGGTGTGGCTGTGATTACTATAAATGTAGAGGTAGTGGGGCGGGAGGGAATAGGGGTCAGGGCAGGGGTGCGGAGAGAGCCTGAGCATTAGCGAGGGTGAACGGAGCGGGATAGAGCCAACCAAGACAAGAGAAAAAAGTAAGTATTACTTTACAAATCTGAACACTTTAAACAAATTCTTGAGGTCTAATAGCTTACCGGCAAGCAGAATGTAATTGCTGAGGAGCACTTGTGTCCTGGTGGGAGACTAGAAATTTAAAGATGGCTCCATGCTCAACAGGATTCTAATATAGACTTTTTATTTGGGGGAGGGAGATAGCACAAGGGGTGAAAACCAGGTGGAATGCAAAGAAACCAGAGAGGCAATCAGTGGAAATCAGTGAAAGCCACAGAGGGGGTAAGTAATAATTCAAACTACCTGTAAAATGAAGGAGAGAAGAGACAGCAAAGTTTATTAAGGTTGGGAGTGTATCTTCACATTGACTTGCTGATTAGTAACCAGTTTGTGCACAGATTAGAGAAGGGAGATACATTAACAATGAAGGGGAATGCCTGATGTGTTATTGTGACAAAATCAGTGCACCACACAGTACTCCTGGGCTGCTCTTAAAATGGCACACTCATGTCCTTTTGGCTGTCACAGCCTGTCTACAAATGAATTGCACATCATCTTTGAATATTTAAACCCTTCGTTTAGCTTTATTTTACTTTATTTTATTTTAAATTCTTAAAAATTGTATGCAATTTGATTATGACTCACTGCATGTCTTTTGTTGTTTAATGGCTTCCCCAGATGCACATTTAATAAAAGTGAGTCTCAATGGAAACAAAGTTTGCTATTGCTAATGCTAAGTTGTTTTAAATTAAATTAAAACTAAACATATAATTATTATAAAAATAAAGAAAAAAAACAATAAGTACACTGGCATTTCAACATTTTATGAATGTAAAGAGTTAAAACAGTTTTAGTTCAATGCCACCTTGTCCTTCAGCAAGCCTTCCAAGTTAAAAATAAACCAATAAGTTGTGAAATAAAAGCACTCAGTTAATACAAACCCATCATAGCATATCTTATTAATTAAGAAAATTGTTTTAAAGTAGCAATAGTTCAAAAGACGAACTGAATAAAATGTATCTAAGTAGTACATTTCAACACTGTTCTATGGTACCTTGGGAGTGATATCCAAGTAATGAGATTTGGTCTTGACACGGGGAGGGGCACAGTCCATTACTCTGCATAAGGCCCCATTTGACCATGATTTGGCTGTGGTTGTAAGCTCTATAGTGTGGCTTGTTTCTAATCCCACATATGTGCTCCACTCTACTTCCTGAATCTGTGCATTTGGTCCTTCCAATTTTCCTATAACTACTCTAATCAAAATGGTTTTATCCCTATTCTAATTTAATCAACAGACATCTTCACATTCCTGGAATATCTGCAAATCTGTGGGTCATAGTTTATCAAAGTCTTCTACCACAAGGGTGCAATCACCTACATACATTCTAAACCATGTTCATTTGTCTCCTTCATTTTAAGTCATTAAGTCAATACTGTTTCGATGTCAACAGTTTTTCTATTAGGATAGAAAAACATTTGGAGACAGTGGCATTCCTGCCTTGTATATCTGTATCTCACCTTTCAGAGCATATGACCCATTCACCAAAATATCAAATGTGGGATGTGAGAACATTAATTTGACCCATTCAATAAAGGGCTTTCCCAGTCCCACCCATCCTATGGCCTCAGGAAAAAAACTCCATTCTACAATATCAAAAGGAACCTTGACAATTGGATGGGAGAAAGGAAATTCACCCCGGGGATCATGTCAGTCGCCCTGCTAGACAGGGGTCAAGGAAAGTAAATAATGTGGGAATAAATAGCCAGGGAATTGTTATGGCTAGGCTTGTATAGGCCCTAGGGCTGATAGCCTAGTACCAACCTATGAACCTATGAACCTATCAAAAGCCTTACACTATATCAAACAGCACAATCCTATCTTTGTGTTTTTTTGGTTTATTGTTATAAAATCTACAAATGCCCACCAGATGTCTTAGACTTGTCAGCCTCTATCAAACAATTTTTACTCCTGTCTCATTATTTTCTAGAGCACTTTGTCTAGTATACTTGCTAATTGTTTAGCAAGTATTTTAATGCTTATATTTAGCAGGAAAATGGGTATAAAATCATCTGAGCTTGGCATTTGAACTTTAGATTTGTGCAGCAGGATTAGACTTGCATGCTGCATTGACCAGGGTATATCCAGCATATGTATAATTAAGTTATATAAACTTGTCAGATGGGTTTATTAACTCAGGTCTCCAATTTTTAAAACTTGGAGGGAAAGTCATCTGTGCCAGAGGACTTGTTTGATTTTGCACATCCATCTTTGGGGATAATGGTTCTTATGACATTTAGACCTAGTAAAATTTTGTCTCCGGTCATTCTCTGTGTAGAAGCTGGGTACTCTCCCCACATTTCCTTGCATTAAGTCTGGGTGCTGCAGTTTCTTCCCAAAGCCCAAATCCATGCAAGATTATTGGCTTTTTTAACTGCCCATATATATTGCATTTTGGCACTTGTGATTATCTGGTTCACAAATTAATGCTTTAAAACTGAAATTAAAAATCCAAAATATGCCTGATGTTCTTAGTCACTGAACACCAGAATGGGCTTAAAATAAAATCATGAACCTATCTGGCCTGATGCAATCTCTTTGATGGTTTATTTTAATTAATTAATTAATTTATGTATGTATGTATGTATGTATGTATGTATGTTTGTATGCATGTATTTATTTATTTATTGAGGAAGCTGAGTATATTTCATCATGTGAAGTAGTTTTGAGGTGGTAGTATTTTGAACAAAACAGACTGTGGGGCATGTTGAATTTGGAAAGGAATTTTTTTTCATCTCAGTATAACTTTATTTAGCCACTTGTCTATTATAAGTGAATTCCATGCAGACAGGTGGAAGAAGACAAAATTTCCAACTGTGTTTAGAGAGGGAGAGTTTATCAAGCCATCAGAACTACTGATATACACTTCTGGGGAGATTACATCTTCCTGAAGTTTACCAAGTTCCCCTACCTTTGGATTGCAACCATGCTGAAAGTCACACTGATTAATTGATGTCACCCAGCCTGCATATTCATAGATGTTCATAGATTACTACTAGGCTAACTGCCCTTGTGGGAGATTTTAAGCCTAGACAATTACCCCATTTGAAAATCAAAGCCTGCACCTTGTGTCTATTAGGCAAACTCCTTAACCAGTATGCCAACCTCCCAGAAAATAAATTAATACCAGGCTCACTGTCCATGTGGGTCATTTCAAGCCCAACCAACTCCCTCATGTGAGAATCAAACCTTGCTCCTAGTGATTTCACAACATATACCTTAACCATTATGCCAGCTTCCCACCCTCATGTAGTGAGGTTATGCTACACATCATGCTTAAATCATATCTTGCATTAACACTTCTGTATTCACAGGAAAGAATGCTAAGATGACTAAAATGTTACACCCACTCTAGTGAGGGTCTGTCCTCCCATCTTCATATTCTCTATGTGCATAATAGACTCTAAAACAGAGATATACCCGAAATAAAAGAGTCCATAAAGTTCACCTTTATGCCCTCAATAATGTTCATTGAATATATCTACACAGTTTGATATGTAGCAATGTTGGATCCTTCAGAACTCATTATACCATGTGAAGTATTGCAAAGAATGTACATGATAAGGGTTTTCATGTTAGAGGTTATTGTAGTCTGGAATAGTATCCAGAATTTAACTGGCTTATTTTGCTACCCCTGATAATGTGGTATATATCTTATCAATGCTGTTACACTCAGATGTCACTATATGTGTGAAAAAATTAATTGCCCAAATATGGTAAACACATCCAAATTTTGCTTTACAGTGTCTATCCCACTGGAGTCTTTAACTGAGGATGGGAAGTTCATCTTTGAGGAGCTGCTGTCATTTTAAGTGCTTTAACAGATATGAGGTATGAGTTTTTGTAGCCTCAGATTAGAAGTTCCACCATATCAGCCATTAAATTGCTAAGATCACAATGTAAGGGTTTTCCCAAGCCACTGTGGTGACATCCTTGAGGATAACAACAGAGGGTTTTCCAGTCAAAATTTTTCCAATCAAAATGTCTTCTGTTTCCTCGAATAGAAGGGGGAGTATTGAGTCATTAGGTCATCCCCTCATTGTTGGATTAGGTGGAGTGGACGACAGCTCCATAGAAGTGACATTCTCTGTGACACATACCTATTCCTCCAGTATGTTCTATTTATGTTATAAAAGTGATTCACACCACCTGAGTGAGTGTTCATGCTACCACTGGACTTGCAAATGTTGAATAGGTCAGAAAGCATAGGATCTATTAAGTCAAGAGACAGAAAGTTAAACAGGGCAGCTAAAATCCCCACTGAAGTTGAAGAACGCTTATTCAAGCCAAAAAAGCAATCCAGGAGTAGTCCAAGTGCAAAACAGGGCAGCTAAAATCCACACTGAAGTAGCAGAATGCTTATTCAAGCCGAATAATCGATCCAGAAATAGTCCTAGTGCAAAACACATCCGGAAATAGTCCAAGTGCAAAACACAGCTTTATTAAGTCCACATAAAACAGATAAGCACTTTCATCCCAGAACACTAGAACTTCATCAGATACAATACAATTGTAAAGTCCCCCTTATAAAGACATGTAAAAGGCATCATAATCATGAAATGAAAGAAGACACACCCCCTTGAAGACATAACATTAAAATGCAGTAAAACAGTTTTATGAAATAAATATGCTATATAAAATAGTTTGTTCACTATTAAAATGGAATATAAATATGTAAAAAATGTATAAATTACAGTATTAAAACGTGTTTATAAAAAAATAATATTATTTAAAATATATAATGCCACGTAATTTATCTTTCTAATGCTTTGAGCTTTAAAACGGAGCTGATGGAAATATTATCATTTAATCCTGGCCAATTACCTGCACCAAAGGGTAGCTGCTAGTAAAGCTCTCTCTTTTCTAAGAGTATGGATGAGGCTCCACCTCTGTCTGTCCTTATACTGTCTATTACAAAAAAATTAAATATATGTTCTTCATTCTCCAGTGTGTGTTTGCTCAAAGCATTAGTTAACTTTTTTGTTTAGATCTCATAGAGGTGCTCATAAATGC
The DNA here is from genome assembly GCF_019279795.1 of Protopterus annectens. Classification (NCBI taxonomy): domain Eukaryota; kingdom Metazoa; phylum Chordata; order Ceratodontiformes; family Protopteridae; genus Protopterus; species Protopterus annectens. Next base: position 218,931,462 of record NC_056729.1, on the reverse strand, counting down.
AGTTTTTTAGTTTCCTGTCAGTTTTACCAATATAAAAACAGCAACATTGGTTACAAACAGCACAATAAATCACTATTTCAGAGTTACAGTTACATCTATGATGAATTTTAAAATTAATATTGTTGATGTTAAAAGTGTCCCCTTCCTTAATGTATTTACAAAAGTGGCACATACCACATTTGTTCATATATCCAAGTTTGTGCTTAAGTCCACTTTGTTTTGTTTCAAATACATTTTTTTAGGTTTCTACCCTTCTTATAAACTATGGTTGGAACTATATCAATGAAGGGTCTAATAGCTTTATCTTGTCTTAGGATGAACCAATTCTAATTAAGTATTTGTTGTATTGCAATGCTGTCGGAAGAAAAGACAGTTATTAAGGAAGTCCTGTAGTCACTAATACCTGAAGTAGTGAAACAACAGTTATTAAGGAAGTTCTGTAGTCACTAATACCTGAAGTAGTGAAACGACAGTTATTAGGGAAGTCCTGTAGTCACTAATACCTGAAGTAGTGAAACAACAGTTATTAAGGAAGTCCTGTAGTCACTAATACCTGAAGTAGTGAAACAGTTATTAGGGAAGGCCTGTAGTCACTAATACCTGAAGTAGTGAAACACCAGTTATTAAGGAAGTCCTATAGTCACTAATACCTGAAGTAGTGAAACGCCAGTTATTAAGGAAGTCCTGTAGTCACTAATACCTGAAGTTGTGAAACAACAGTTATTAGGGAAGTCCTGTAGTCCCTAATACCTGAAGTAGTGAAACAACAGTTATTAAGAAAGTCCTGTAGTCACTAATACCTGAAGTAGTGAAACAACAGTTATTAGGGAAGTCCTGTAGTCACTAATACCTGAAGTAGCGAAACAGTTATTAGGGAAGTCCTGTAGTCACTAATACCTGAAGTAGTGAAACAAAAGTTATTAAGGAAGTCCTGTAGTCACTAATACCTGATGTAGTGAAATGACAGTTATTAGGGAAGTCCTGTAGTCACTGATACCTGAAGTAGTGGAACAACAGTTATTAAGGAAGTCCTGTAGTCAGTAATACCTGAAGTAGTGAAACAACAGTTATTAGGGTAGTCCTGTAGTCACTGATACCTGAAGTAGTGAAACACCAGTTATTAAGGAAGTCCTGTAATCACTAATACCTGAAGTAGTGAAACGACAGTTATTAGGGACGTCCTGTAGTCACTGATACCTGAAGTAGTGAAACAACAGTTATTAAGGAAGTCCTGTAGTCACTAATACCTGAAGTAGTGAAACAACAGTTATTAAGGAAGTCCTGTAGTCACTAATACCTGAAGTAGTGAAACAACAGTTATTAGGGAAGTCCTGTAGTCACTGATACCTGAAGTAGTGAAACACCAGTTATTAAGGAAGTCCTGTAGTCACTAATACCTAAAGTAGTGAAACAACAGTTATTAGGGAAGTCCTGTAGTCACTGATACTTGAAGTAGTGAAACAACAGTTATTAAGGAAGTCCTGTAGTCACTAATACCTGAAGTAGTGAAACAACAGTTATTAAGGAAGTCCTGTAGTCAGTAATACCTGAAGTAGTGAAACGACAGTTATTAGGGAAGTCCTGTAGTCACTAATACCTGATGTAGTGAACTGACAGTTATTAAGGAAGTCCTGTAGTCACTAATACCTGAAGTAGTGAAATGGCAGTTATTAAGGAAGTCCTGTAGTCACTAATACCTGATGTAGTGAAACAACAGTTATTAGGGAAGTCCTGTAGTCACTAATACCTGAAGTAGTGAAACAACAGTTATTAAGGAAGTCTTGTAGTCACTAATACCTGAAGTAGTGAAACAAAAGTTATTAGGGAAGTCCTGTACTCAGTAATACCTGAAGTAGTGAAACAACAGTTATTAAGGAAGTCCTGTAGTCAGTAATACCTGAAGTAGTGAAACGACAGTTATTAGGGAGGTCCTGTAGTCACTAATACCTGAAGTAGTGAATTGACAGTTATTAAGGAAGTCCTGTAGTCACTAATACCTGAAGTAGTGAAATGGCAGTTATTAAGGAAGTCCTGTAGTCACTGATACCTGAAGTAGTGAAACAACAGTTATTATTGAAGTCCTGTAGTCACTAATACCTGAAGTTGTGAAACAACAGTTATTAAGGAAGTCCTGTAGTCACTAATACCTGAAATAGTGAAACAACAGTTATTAGGGAAGTCCTGTAGTCAGTAATACCTGAAGTAGTGAAACAGCAGTTATTAAGGAAGTCCTGTAGTCACTAACACCTGAAGTAGTGAAACAACAGTTATTAGGGAAGTTCTATAGTCACTAATACCTGAAGTAGTGAAACAACAGTTATTAGGGAAGTCCTATAGTCACTAATACCTGAAGTAGTGAAACAACAGTTATTAAGGAAGTCCTGTAGTCACTAATACCTGAAGTAGTGAAACAACAGTTATTAGGGAAGTCCTGTAGTCAATAATACCTGAAGTAGTGAAACAACAGTTATTAAGGAAGTCCTGTAGTAAGTAATACCTGAAGTAGTGAAACGACAGTTATTAGGGAAGTCCTGTAGTCACTAATACCTGAAGTAGTGAACTGACAGTTATTAAGGAAGTCCTGTAGTCACTAATACCTGAAGTAGTGAAATGGCAGTTATTAAGGAAGTCCTGTAGTCACTAATACCTGAAGTAGTGAAACAACAGTTATTAGGGAAGTCCTATAGTCACTAATACCTGAAGTAGTGAAACAACAGTTATTAGGGAAGTCCTATAGTCACTAATACCTGAAGTAGTGAAACAACAGTTATTAAGGAAGTCCTGTAGTCACTAATACCTGAAGTAGTGAAACAACAGTTATTAGGGAAGTCCTGTAGTCAATAATACCTGAAGTAGTGAAACAACAGTTATTAGGGAAGTCCTGTAGTCAGTAATACCTGAAGTAGTGAAACAACAGTTATTAAGGAAGTCCTGTAGTCACTAATACCTGAAGTAGTGAACTGACAGTTATTAAGGAAGTCCTGTGGTCACTAATACCTGAAGTAGTGAAATGGCAGTTATTAAGGAAGTCCTGTAGTCACTAATACCTGAAGTAGTGAAACAACAGTTATTAGGGAAGTCCTGTAGTCACTAATACCTGAAGTAGTGAAACGACAGTTATTAAGGAATTCCTGTAGTCACTAATACCTGAAGTAGTGACTTGAATGGTTATGTCATTATTGGTGTTAGAGCTCTGGTGTACTAAATCTTCTCCTAGCAAAGGTAGATAGAAAGCCCTTTCTCTTTTATTAACAACTTCAAGTAAAATCTCCATGACAAAACTAACAGGATAACCTCTTTTTAGAAACATATACTTGAGTGTATCACATTCAGACAAAAAATCTTCCATTATAGACACCATCCGTGCAGCATGCACAAATTGTCCCTTCACTATAGCCTTCTTCTGTTCAGTGGATGAGAACTTGAATAGTGAAGTAAAGAATTCAAATACATCTCTTTTCTGAAGATATTTGATATAAATGTCTTATTTTGATAGTCCTTAGCAAGGAAAATGTCAAGGAAGGAAATGTCATCTAAATGATGTGTATAAGTAAACTTTAAAAATTATGTAGTGGAATTAATGTAAGTAATAAATTCATTAATTAATAACTCAGGTCCATCCCATAAAATAAAAATATCATCCAGGTATCAAGTATAGTGTTTGATGTAACCACAGAAACTCGAGGAAAAAAGGAATTTCTTCTCCCACTGTGTCACAACTATATTGGCATACAGAACACCACATGCCGACCCCATAGCTACCCCTTCTTTCTGTAGAAAGATTTAGTTGTTAAAAAGAATGAAATTGTTTTTAGGCACAATTTCCATGAGGAGAGTGTAGAGTAATACATCAAAATGACCAACTTTCTTTGCATAAAGGAGCTCACAGAACCAATCAAGACAAATACTGTGAGGAATAACTGAGTAAAGGTCTTTTATGTCAATAGTCAGAAAGACAAAAGTGCCTTTGAAAAGTATTTTGTTGATAGGTTCAAGGAAGCTCCAGGAGTCTTTACAAATATGAGTTTCATTAAAAACAAAATGTTTTAATTTATGGTCAAGATCTTTAGCCAAGGGATGTGTAATGGATCCCTTAGCATCTACTATGGGGTGCATGGGTGGTTGTGTTAAATTCTTGCGTAACTTAGGTATGCCAAACATTACTGACACTCTTGGATGTAAAACTGATAGGTAATTCAGAATTTCAATAGAAATAGAACCTTCTATAAAAAGATCTTGTAGTTCACCCCTTATTTTCTTATTTTAGTGTAAGCACCATTCAATTCATTGATGGAAGGTTTTGCGTAGGCTTTACTGTTTAAAATAAAAAGCAACTTATTGTTGTAATCATCTAAGTTCATTAACACAACACCACCCCCTTTGTCTGGTTTCATAATCCTAATTCTATCCAACACATCCTTGATTTCATTAATGGTGGTACTCTCCTGATTATGAATGTCAGCGTTTGTCCTATGCCTAGTAGGGAGGTTACGTATATCTCACACATTCTCTCAAATAAGGAAATCATAGGATGTAATGGAGGGTTGTAAGTGATGGAAATAGCAAAGGAGTTAAGAAACTGACTAGATAAAGAGTTCTGAAACAGAACCTTTAGGTTCAACTTGCGGGTGTATAATTTTAGATCCATCAAAGTGGTGGCTACATTACACTTGTACTGGGGTACAAAAGTGAAACCCTTTGCAAAAATGTGACAATGTGAAGTGTCCATACAAACATTTAAAAAATTATAAACTTTGAAAATCACCTAAAAAATTTGTAATGATGTTACAACGGGGTAGAATATGCTCATGGTAAGTGCCTATAATGTCAAAAACATCAGTATGTTCAGGGGAATCCACTTCAATTATTTCCTGTTGTTGTTGCAGTTGTAAAAGGTTCTCCCTCCCCTGTTGGATTGTCCCCCCTCCTCCCCATCAATTGTTGGGGTGATGAGAAGGTGTATGGGTCTATATTATAACATTGAAATCTACAAAGATCGAATGTTATAATATTGAACCCTAAACACCGAAATCTGCAAACATTGAACAGTCAGAATAGCAATTTTTTTCCCAGGGAAAAAAAATCACTATTCCGAGAAACATACACACAACACAAACACACACAAAAAACAGCAATCCACACACATACACTTAAAATCCTACACCTAAACCTAAACTAAACTTTACATATACTACTAGCTATCCACTTACCTTAACCCGACCCTAAGCCTAAGGTCCGTCACTATTGCACACTCACCTCACCCGCGCCCTAACCCTAACTCACCTAACCCGCCCCCTAACCATAACCTACACACAACCGCACACTTACCTGACCCGTTCCCTAACCCTAACTCACCTAACATACCCCCTAACCCTAACCTACACACAATCACACACTTACCTGACCCGTGCCCTAACACTAACGTCCACACAACTGCACACTTACTTGACCCGTTCCCTAACCTTAACTCACCTAACCCGCCCCTAACCCTAACCTACACACAATTGCACACTTACCTGAACCCGACCCGTAACGTTCCAACATATCGAATGATGAAAACAGCGAAGCCACAGCAACAGCCCACAAAAATTCTTTCACAGGGAAAGAATTTGGTGTCCTGCACCTTCGCTGTTTTCAGCGTTCAACAAAACTGGTTCGATATTATAACATTCAAACTTTATAAAATTTGATGTTATAATATAGACCCAAGGTGTGTACCTGTCTACCCAGTGGTTGTCCTGTGGGGGGCTCTGTTCTTTAGATGCTCAGAGCGTCTCAGTGGGGGAAAATCTGCCTGGTCTAAAAAAACTTCCTCTGAACTATAGTTAGAGGCTTGAGCTTGAGATTCATTAATGCAAGTCCAATTTTCAGCAGAGAATTTATTATCCCATTCTTGTGAGGGTGGGGGGTGAGGGTATGCTGCACCCGTACTGTAGTCAGTCTTATCCCTAATTAATTTTTTCACTTTTTGTGCCTTTATATTGGAACACATTTCATCAATGCTCTTAAAAATGCAAATATGCTCATGTTTAAAATCATTAGACTGTATATGACTACAAATGATATTATCCAAATAACTGACAGTCTCAATTAATTTATTTATCAAAACGTCATTATGTTTGATAATAACATTCATATATTCTATTCCATACTGGTCAAATAGTGCAGTAAGTTCTTTAAATAGAGAAGAATCTGGCATTTGGGTAACGCCACATGCGTAGCTCTTTAGGTACAAGCTTTTCTTTTATGCATTCAGTAAAATAAGCATTGTCTAATTGCAAATGCTTGATTTTAGCAAGATAATAATAAAACTCTTCAAAAAGAGTGTGTAAGTTAGTATTACCAGCATGAGTCCTGACTGAATGTCCATGATTCAGATTAATGGAAGCAGATAACCAGTCTTTTAATACAGGTGCTGATGTTGAGCTGTTAAAATCCTGTGTACCTTGAGTGCTTCGCTGTCCACAATGAATAGAAGCTGTAAAAGTGTTGGAAATACCAGCCAACAAAGATTTGGAAGGTCAAGAGCTCATTTTGGAGGCATTTGAAAGATTAGAAGCAGCTAAAACATTTCTCAGGCATGGAACCACCATGTTGCCTTCTGTACTAAGGCAAGAATTACATCTGATGTCATCGGGGGGAGTGGCACAAAGAAAATCCACTTTTTTAGCCAAATTCTGAAATGTAGAAGTAAGTTCTGTTACTGCTTGTTGCAAATCACCAAAATCAGGGTTTTGAGTCAGTAGTTGGGGGGATGAAGCAAGGCTGTCCTCGTTGGCCATACAAACAACTGGAAAAAACAAAAAATACAAAGAAAAACTAGCTCAAAAGACAGAAAGCTAAACAGGGCAGCTAAAATCCCCACTGAAGTCGCAGAATGCTTATTCAAGCTAAACAATCAATCCAGAAATAGTCCAAGTGCAAAACACAGCTTTATTGAATTCACATAAAATAGATAAGCGCTTTCATCCCAGAACACTAGAACTTCATCAGATTCAATAAAATTGCAAAGTCCCTCTTATAAAGACATGTGGAAGGCATCATAATCATAAAATGAAAGAAGACACAACCCCTTAAAGACATAACATTAAAACACAGTAAAACATTTGTATGAAATAAATATACTATATAAAATAGTTTGTTCACTATTAAAATGGAATATAAATATGTAAAAATACAGTATTAAAAAGTGTTTATCAAAATATAATTATATTATTTAAAATATATAATACTATGTAATAGGATCTATTAAGGATCTAAATGCTAGACAAAGGTTGACTCTTAGCCTGTATGCTTTACTGGAAAGGCTCACCCAGACTCTGCTACAGTTTCCTGTGAGGGAAAGGTTAGTTTGCTTATTATTTGTTGTATTTTGTATTACTGTGTTGCCTTTTTATATTTTGTATACTGTGATTCGTTTTCTTTACACTGTGTTTTACTTGTATTCTACTTTTAACTGCATGCTAAAACTTGAAAAGAGACCACAGCTCTGTCTCTTGTGAATCAGACAGAAATTTTCCCACCATCCCACCCAGTTAGTGTTGTGTTCTTAAACACCACTGTCTTTCTAGTTGCCTGCCCCTTATGTTAATTTGACCATATATCTCATTTCCTCTGTGCTTTTACTGGCTGGTGTGAGTAAGCACAAAATTATCATTTTGTGAAATCATGCCCCTTCAACTATTTAAATTTATTGGCCATCCTACTTTATTCCATAGTACCAGAAAACAAAAGTGACCACCCCCTTTCAATCTATCTTGCTGTTTTAAAAATAGTGACTCTCTACTAAAACTTAACATTTTAGACAGGTAAAACTTAAGTTACGTACTTTCACATCTAACTCCTCTAGTCCACACTGCAGTGTTTAGGATAAACCATTTTTTTCATCTTATCTTTAAGCATCTATTGTAAGACCATCAGTTAGTGGAGAGCCCACATTCAATGCTTCTCAGTAGTCATCTTGGGATTAGTGCTTCTGTTTTCTCTTGGTGGAAGAATGAGTAGAGTTGCATTATTTACTGGAGACTGCTGATCATCAGAATGCTTAATAACTGCTTTATAGGTGACAGCTTGGAATCTGTGCTTATATTCTTATCCTGGTGAGAGTAGGAGCAGAGTGCATTGATTCCTGACTCTTTCTGATTGGAGAGGGAGATCTGTGCTTAACGTACCTGATTGGTCTGTTTGCTATTTGAGGTATCTACAAGAAAAAGACTACAAGCCTGCAGACCTTTGCATCATCTGGGACAAGACTGTGGGTCACCAAACAGGCCGTGGCCTGCTTCTCTTCTTGGGACTGGTGCTAACATTTTGCTTCTGGTGAGAGAAGAAGCAAAGGAGTAGTGTATCCCAACAGATCAACAGATTGAAGCTATGCTGAGACCAGCATTAGTAGTAGCCAGGCAGTAGTCATTCATGTGACTCCCCTCTTTTCATCATTCTTGGCAAGCTAATTATTTATTTTTCAGTAAGTATTACTCAATTTCTTTGTAACTTCAGAATATCTGCTTAAATGCTTCATTCTTAAATTTTCAGGGTCTACATATTAGTTTCACCTCAAGTGCTTGGCAGTGCTCTGTACAGCCTCAGACAACTTGAGTGACATTTTTCCTATAACAGGACTAAATAAGGAAACAGCACCACTACTTAGTAATAATGACCATCCCTCCTGGCATGTCTAAAGGTCAGTTCCCTGTGCTTTCTCCTATTAACCTGGTGAACTTGGGCATTCTGAGGCAGTGTAGAAACTAGCACATGTACACAGACAACCCTCTCCGCTTACCTCCCAACACTCAGACTTGTGAGAGATGCACTTATATATCCAAATTGGAAGCCATGCACTCTCAAGCCAAGACTGAAATAGCTGGTCAAGAGGAGAAGGTTAACACCTGCACCACACCACATGCAGCACATAACACTCCAAAACACCCACCATCACAGCTCTAACATAGAAGCACAAACCACACACCCACCTTTGTGGAGGCTCTCAATATAAATCTACCCAAACAGCAGAGACCTCCAAGGCAGAATCACACTCAACCACTACAACACAGCACAAACCAGAAGACAAATTGCTCACCTACATAGTGTGCCCCTCAACTTAAGCTCGTAAGGCAAAGCAGCTTGCCCAACACACTAATCATAGGTGACTCAACAGTGAGGCACACTGATGTCCCACTCACTAGGTTGAATAAGGAGTAGGTAACAGTCAGCTGTCTATCAAGTGCCAGAATCAGACACATATCACATGCACTCAGGTCACTCCACAACAAGTACAAGTATAACTCTGTCACTGTCCATGTGGGTGTGAATGACCTGAGTCACACCTCCCTGGACTACATGAAAAGAGACATGGAGGAGCTCTGGGATTATGTGGCCAAGGCAGGTATGTCCCTAGCCCTGATCAGTATCCTACTGTCACCCAGAATGATACTGCTGTACAAGCAGAAAATGATTGACTTCAACAATTGGCTAAGTTTCTGGTGTCATTTTAAGGGAGTCTAGTATCTGTCTGCTTGGGATGACATGACAGACAGACCTCAATGCTTTGGCATAGATGGTCTGCATCTGTCACCCCTGGGTTTCCGCATACTGGCTAAGACTCTTGCCACACCTATAGTGCCTTTTTTAGGCAATGCTCGAAAGACCAAATTACCACTGTAACCGCTATAAATAAATGCAATCTGAGGGTCATGCTGCTCAATGCCAGAAGTCTAAGTCTCAAGATGCACTTGCTTGAAGCACTCATCAAAATGGAGAACATCAACATTTGTGCTGTAACAGACACCTGGTTTAAAGTAGCAGAAAGCACCCCTGCGCTACCAGGCTATAACTCATTCCACAACTTTCGGCCCAAGAACATGGACCAAAGCTCTAAAGGCAGTAGTGTCTCCATATTCATAAATGATATGCACACCTCCAGACTAGTAGCCCAGCATAATGCATCTGAGATACTTTAGGTACAACTAACATTGGGTAAGATGGCAATTCAGGTCGTAGCCTGCTATAGGTCCCCAACCATGTTGCAAGACTCTCACTCTACGTTCCTAAGCACCCTGGAAACTATTAGGGTCCAACCCAACATGCTCTTACTAGGTGACTTCAACTAACCCTCCATCAACTGGGAAAACTTCTCATGCATCAATACACTGGCCCAATGCTTCCTGGAATTCATCAATTCCAATGCCTTGGACTAGCTCATTCTTACCCCCACTAGAGGAAGCAATATCCTTGACCTAGTTATTACTAACATGGGCAACCGTTGTTCTACACCAGTAGTCAATTCCTCCCTGGTTAGATTCGACCACAAACTAATCACCATGGAAATCCACATCTCACCCATACCCCCGCAAAGGTAACCACCATGAAAAACCTCTCCAAAGCTGACTTTGGGCTCCTAAAAACAGAGGTGACTAACTTCACGGCAACCATGTAAATGGAAAATAGATGCATGACTGCCAAATCATACACCATTGCACTGTACAAACATGTACATAAATGCATGGAACTAGCCATACCCATCAGAACCAAGACACTCTCCTCCAAAAAAAGGAAGCCAATTTGGTCGACACCTATCATAAATAAACTCTACAATAGAAGGAAGAAACTGTTGCAGAAAAAGTTGAAGTCCCAAGACTGGAAAAACTCTCTTATTAGCCTCAATAAAACGTTGAGATCCTTCATCAAAACCTCTAAAGCCAGCTATGAAGACAGAATTGTGGCAGACACTAAAAATAACCACAAAGCCTTCTATAGTTATATCAAGAATCTCCATGGCAATACCCAGGTTTGCTCTGAGTTACTGCACAATGGTACCTCCTATACTGAGCCAGCAGATATTGCCAAGATAATGGCTGACAGATTCAGTGCCAACTTTACCCCTCTCTCCCTCCAAAGGACCAATCACAATACTGGAGTAATGGCAGGCACCCAGTATTATTGCAGCACAAGTTAAATCTGCATCATCCAAGGCCAATAATACAGCTTCCATGGGACCCAACAATATCCCTGGATGTGTTCTACATGAACTACAAAGTCAACTGGCACAACATCTGTGTGCCCTGTTCAGTCACAGCCTCACCTCAGGCTTTGTCCCTACTAAATTGTGCACTGCTACAGTCATCCCTCTCCATAAAGGAAGAGTGACTACAGACCCTGGAAATTATCTCCCCATTAGCCTGATGAGTCTGATATGTAAGGTTATGGAGAGCATCATCATAGACCTAATTAACAAGGATATAGGGAATCTCCAAACTCTAGATCTCACTCAGTTTGGTTTTTTGAATGGTAGATCATGCCTGCTCAACCTGGTTGACTTCTCTGAGTCAGTCAACAGAGCTGTGGATGAGGGCAAGGCAGTTCATACAGCCTACCTCAATCTGGCTAAGGCCTTTGATACCATTCCCCATCAGGGAATTATTGATAAACTCACCAAACTAGGCATCAATCCCTATATCACTAAATGGGATGCAAATTGGCTCACAGATAGAAAACACAGTGTGAAAGTAGTGGACTCCAAGTTAGACTGCTGATCAGTCACGAGTGGAGTCCCTCAGGGATTGGTCCTGGGTCCTCTCCCGTTTGGCATCAACTTCTCAGATGTCCACGCCAACACAGAGGGACTCTGGTTGACCAAGTTCATAGATGACTGCAAGCTGGGAGCCATTATTAACTCCCCAAGTGATGTAGACATCCTACAGAAAGGCCTCACAGAGACCAATGACTGGTGTTGAAACCGTGGCCTTAAGCTTAATGCCAAACAATGCGTTATCATCGTCTTTGGGAAAAACTCAGTTCCCACTAATTACCACATCGATGGAAGCCCACTGAACACTGTAGGCATTATAAGAGATCTGGGGACACAGGTTGATAGCAACCTCTTCTTCGACCACCACATTGCCACTGTGGTCAGAAAGTCCTTCTATGTGGCACATCTCATTACCAAGGGTTTTGCATCCAGGAAGAAAGAGGTCATAATCTCTCTCTACTCTTCCCTAATTAGGCAAGTCATCAAATATAATGTCCCACGTGGCATGTACCTCACTAGACACATGCAACAGCTGGAAAGGCCACAAAAGTACCTCACAAAGAGGATTCTAGGCCATAAACACATGGACAAACACACAAAACTCCAGCTATTATCTGTCTCATATCATCTACTAAAAGGCGATCTCTGCTTGACTTACAAAGCCATGTCTGACCCAGCTCTGTTAGAAATGCTACATCTAAAGAAATCCCAGTCCTTCCACATCACACTCTCCAGAGACCTCAACCTCATTACCACAATCAACAGGACATGCTGGAGGGACTGGTTCATAACCCAGAGACTGCCCATGCTCTGGAATAGATCTCCCATACATGTCCAGCAAAGCACCTCACTGGCCCTTTTCAAGAGAAATCTTGATGAATGGATGGGAAATAAAAAGTTCACCCCCGGAGATTACTCCAGTAGCTGTACTTGACAGACACACTGGGAACTAACTTTGGGTGGCATGATGCCAGGGCACTTCTATGGGCTAGGCTTGTAAAGGTCCAGGGCCATTATCCTAGTACACACCTATGAACCTGTGATATTGAGTACTTTATGATTTTTTTTTTACTTAGAAAGCATTGTGTTTTTTTTCCAGTTATGATAATTGTTTGTATAGGTACATAACCAAAGAGGCATTATACTCAATGCTCAGCCTAATGAGAGTTGAGTGCAGTAGAACAGGTTTTCAGTATTAGGCTAACTGCCTTTTCAGGCCATTTTAAGCCTAGCCATTTATGCCATTTGAGAATCAAACTCTGCACCTTCTGTCTATAAGGTAAACACACTAACCATTATGCCAACCCTGCAACCCTGTGAGTGCATCATAACCTTTACGCCCTTTGACCTGGACACTATGCCTTTAGATATAAACTGTGCACACTATGCCTTTAGGTAGAAACTGTGCAATAAAAAGTATTTCCTTACAATAGTGAACAAATGGTGATCAAAGGAAAGCTTGTTGTCTATACAGGATTGCCGATCCTTAACTACAGAAGTGCTGCTGACAATATGATACTTACAAGGAAAGTGATGACAAAGGAAAATATTTTATATTTCTTAACAGTTAGTTGCAGTCCATGGTTTTGACATAAGGTTTTTATTTGGGAAACGCTGACTTGGAGGACATTTTCGTCCTCTGGAGCGTTAATTATGGCACCAAATTTATAGTCATCTGCATGGTCAGCCATAAAATCTTAGGATTTGTTTTCACCTCAGAGAAGTAGATTCAAAAGCTGAGAGCCCCAAGGAATAAACACTGAGGTAAACCACTAATGATAGTTTTTTTGGAGGAAGTAAAGCTACCCACCCTAACTTCCTCTGTTTTATTCGTGAGACAATTAGCTACCCAACAAATTACATAGGGATTTATATTTAATAATATTAGTTATATTTAACTGGAAGAGTTTATTTATGATATTTTGAGTTTGGGATTTTGTCAAATGCCTTTGTGAGGTCTGGATTATTGGTTTGTATGGATTTACCCTCATCCATTGCTTCAGTAACCTCTTTGAAAGAATCATCCAGGTTAAGTAGGCAGGATCTGTCCTTGATGAACCCAGACTAGCTTGGGTCAAGAATTTGTGTGCTACCTAGGTCCTTAATTATTAATTCCATAATGATTCTTTTCATAGCCTTAAAGATTAGTCTGAAGAAGCTTATAAGTGCATAATTACTGAGGTACATTGTCATCCCATATTTATGCTATGCCTTTTTGGAAGCTGATATTGAATAGCCTGTGTGGGAGGTTTGACAACTCCTGTTTCAGGCTGGCCAGTAGGCAGTCTGTGGTCCAATAGAAATAGTGTTCTTGGCCTTGGACAGTGTCTTAAGGATTTGTTCTTGGGAGATTTGAAGGTGTGCAGTCATCAATATGTGCTCTGGGAAATTATAGGGGTGTGTGTGTGTGTGTGTGTGTGTGTGTGTGTGTGTGTGTGTGTGTGTGTGTGTGTGTGTGTGTGTGTGTGTGTGTGTGTGGAGATACTTGGATCCTGCATCCCACAGTAGTTGTAATGTTAAGGGAAGAAATAGTGTTCTTGACCTTGGACAGTGTCGTAAGGATTTGTTCTTGGGAGATTTGAAGGTGTGCAGTCATCAATATGTGCTCTGGGAAATTATAGGGGGAGGGGAATAATGTTTGAGCTAAACTTGCCCCCAGTAGTTTGACTATACCCTCTGGGTCCAGGTTTGTAACATCCATTACTATAAGCTCTGTTCAGTGTTGGGAATTATGTCTGAGATTTCTAAGATAGTTCTAAGATAGCTAAATAAGGATTTATGGTTATGCTTCATCTGAGTGGCTAGTTTTACCTTATAGTTGGCTTTGGTTGATTTGATCAGGGTACAAGGTTCCCTATTAAGTTTAACAATCGCATTATTTATAACGTGAGAGTTTAACATACTTTTGCATGCAATGAGTTTTATTCTTCCTTTATTAAAGACCCTATTTATATTTGATTTAAATCATGGGGATATATTTTTAATTTGATTTGTTTTTTTAGTTCACAGGGGAACAGTTGCATTTAAGCAATTATTTACATGTGCATTTACTTTGCCAGAATAGGATTCTGCATAACCATTAGGGTCATCAAGTTGAAAGGACATTTTGAATTCAGACAGGTCATCTCTCAGTTTTAGTTTATTAGTCTTAATGTAATATCTGAATACTCACTTATAGGAATATATTTTGTGTGTGTGTGTGTGTGTGTGTGTGTGTGTGTGTGTGTGTGTGTGTGTGTGTGTGTGTGTGTGTGTGGAGATACTTGGATCTTGCTTCACACTGTAGTTATAATGCTAAGGGAAGAAACTGATTGTAGTAAACAAGAACATCATGATATGAGCCATATTTTGGATATGATCCTTGGTTTCCTTAATTTTTTTGACTGTTGACTTTGTGATTATTATTATGATGTGAACAATTTAGACAGCGTAAAGTCTACACATTTAATGTTAATATTTTAACTATGAATACATTTTTAATTTATCTTGTCTTTTTGCAAGCATGTGCGTGTGAAATGAACAGTTTTTAGCTGTAAAATCTGAATTAAAAGTTTTAAATTAAATCCAAATCTATGTGATCATTTTACAAGTAAGAATAAAAGTGTGCATGCTGAGAGATTTGAATGGTGTTTTTGGTGACTGAGTTGAGTAAGTAATCAGATATTGGCAAGGCTGGGGATGACCTACTCCATTACCCTGCCTAGAACTAATGCAGCTGAGTAAGGCTTAGCTGTTAATGAGCTGCTCCTGTAAGGCAGGGTTTATTCCCATAGCCTTCATTTGTCTGCTGTGTCCCTATTAAAAAAGTGACTCTAAAAAAGTCACTTTATCAGAAAATGCTCCTGGGCTGCCACTGTAAAGGGAAACTTGCGTCCAGTGGGCTGTTTCAAGTTGTTTGCAAATGTATTACACATTTGTCTTTTGAATTCCTCCACCCTTCACATATCTGCTAATTATTGCTTCACAATATGCAATTTGACATAAGAATCCCAGCACATATCTTGTAGTTTAATGGTTAGTTCGATGCAGCTTCAAATAGTGGGGGCTTCAAGGGAAGATAAGTTTACTGATGTTCATGCTACATCTATTTGCAGTGTGAGAATGCTTTGTTTTTGTTTAGCAAATTGCTGTCAGATTTTGGCTGTAAAATCTGAGTTAAAAGTTTTAAAGTAAATCCAAATCTCTGATAATTCTAAAAGTAAAAATATAAAATGGTATACATGCTGACAGATTTGAACAGTGTTTTTTAGTGACTGGGAAGAAAAGGATGAGATATTGGCATGGCTAGGGGAAGGTGGCCTGGTCCATTGTCATGCCAAGTACTCCATTTGACCATAATCCAACTATGTAATCATGTCATTGCCTTTTGCTCATATGTTTTTGTGACTATCTCTGTAATAAGCATACTTGCTTCTATGTAAATACTTGAAGTGACACCCTGATTGTGTTCCTTGACATTATAGTTTCTACCCAGTGTGCCTGAGTTGTGGTTCAAAGGGTTCTTTCAAACATACATTATAGTTTCTGCCCACTGTGTCTGAGTTGTGGTACAAAAGGGTCTTTCAAACAGACCATTTGCCCAGTTACAAAAATGTAATAAATAAATAATAATAATAATAAAATATCACCTGGAAACTGTTTTCCTCAACTACTTAATTTTTGTTTTCTATTTATAAGAGAAAGACTGGAGGGAAATATTATCAAAGATTACCACTAGAGTCGGACATCATGGTATAGTTCTCAGGACTGCTGCTGCCCAATTTAGGTGGTTGTTGATAACCTGCAGAATGCCAAAGAGCATTTTACCTAGGAATGCAAAGCTGATGGATGTAAGGTTGGGAACACTGTTTCTTTCCAGGAGTTGCTTTACGTTGTGTGTGTGCTGTATACCTCTTCAGAAGAATATCTGCTACTGTTCCTCTGTGTTCTTCCTCACTCCTCCTTCTAATTACAGTCTAATTACAGTCTTTGACTCTGTCTTTATTCTAACTTGCACACACTTTCTTTCTTTTACACTAATATAATTACAGTATACTAATACCCAAAACAGGCCTCTACTGTTTTCTGTCATGCTTTTACATGCTTTTCTCACTTTTGTTCCCCTATAAAACATTTTCTTCCAGGTAACCACTGATACATCTATTTCTTTCATACATGCTTTTACCTTTTATCTATACCACACTCTACATATATAGTATCCTAGTAGAATTCTTCTATATTTAAATACAACACCCAGTATAATCCTTTCACTTCCTGTGTTAGCCATCTTTGCATATTCTAACTAAAAATCTCACTAGATATGTTCGCTACTTTTAAAAGTCAAATCTGTCTGTGATCAACTACCTCATGTTTCAATAACTCATATATGTATGGAAGGTGCTTTGCATTATCTTCTCTCCGGGCCTTCACTGAAAATGGAAGAAACCCAGTTGACATTTCCTGGTAAACAAATAGAAAGAAATACTTAAATAATAAATGTATGGGATTGCTGCAAACATGCAACTTCATACCAAAAGCAGAAGTGAGTAGAAGTTTGTCCCACTTTTCTATATTATCTAGGTGTTTCTGAACTTCCTTTACAAATGAGGGGTGGATTCCAAAAAAGAGGAGGCTCAGAAGACCATCTTCATTCTCTTGGTAAAGAGTTAAGTAGCACCTAGACTGCTGGTCATTTGCAAGGATCCTGCAGCTCTCTATCATATTGTACATTATGCAGACAACGATGATGCTGATCTTTGAGAAGGCAAAGACCAGGGTCAATGGCTAAATATTCAGAGGCCCATCATTCAGCCCTTTGGATATTTGGTGCATCTTCAGGTAGGCCCCTCTGAAATTATAACTTATGCAAAGCAAATTTAGTGACAAGAAAGACAGTCTAGTGGATGCAGAGAGAACTGGGCTATGGGGTGTTGAAACCTTCTTAGGGACAGTTGCAGAGATCATGATGTCCAGTTTAGGAATCCGATCAGAGAGTGCACATGCTAGTGATCCAGAGCACACAACTGCCTTTGTCTGGAACAAAGGCTATTACATCCAGGCTCTTCAACATTGCCCCACTGACATGTTTAGACCACTGTAGGCTAAGCCTGCACATCTTTGTCAGTCTATGCTGGAGAGAGGAAATGTGGTTAGGACTCCACCTCCCACGCCATTGTGTGAGTTTTAAATATACTCTAAAACTGGGTCTTTAGGAGATGACTTTAGGAGATGACAGTGAGGAGACAGTCGTCTCCTCATCATTCAGGTCTGTCACAGCTGCGCTCATTGGAGGCTCTGTGTTTTGTCCTTTCCTAGACCATACAGGGCCTCTTTGGGAGGAATCTGACTCTGACAAGTACAATACTCACTTGCTACAGAAGCTAGATGGAATGACTGCAGATAGACAGATGAACTTGTTCTTGATTTTTTTTCAACATTGTCAGGCAATATTATCTCTGTTATGAATTTATGAGAAGGGAGACAGTAATAGATAAGCCCCTAGGGTATTTCTTTATTTTTTTTTCACATAATCAATTTGCACCTAAGACTGCAGTGTCTATAGGCAGGTTGACTGATCAGTCAAGAAAAGAAAATGTATGATGCCATGAGAGGTGCTGAAGTGCAAAACACAATTTCATTAAAATAAAGTAATGCTTTTTAACTGGCTGCTTCATAAACAGCCTTCATGTGCAGCACTGCATGCAGTCAATGATGTCAGCAGTGTTCTTCTCCTTAACAACCACGATGACTGACATTCTTGTTGCGCTGCT
This sequence comes from Protopterus annectens, assembly GCF_019279795.1. NCBI lineage: Eukaryota > Metazoa > Chordata > Ceratodontiformes > Protopteridae > Protopterus > Protopterus annectens. Next base: position 218,913,186 of record NC_056729.1, on the reverse strand, counting down.
GTTTCTGTGTCACCATGTGGTTAAGTCTGATTCTCCTCCTACTTTCTATAACTTTGGCTTTTATTTTTGTGAAAAAATGGATATAATATATTAAGTACAAAAAGGAGAATGCAGCTATGAAATGCAAAATGCAATAGTTCTGCTGTAGTCTCGATTAAAATGCAACACTGACTATATTCCAAAGACAAAGCTCTTTTTTCAAAACGTGGCATTCAGTTATTTTAGGTTGATAAAACAGGTACCTGGTAATAAGGAACATGCCAACAGTAAATTTATAAGTTTAGTCCGGGAAATATGTCTTAAAATGATAAATAAATGTCACATAATACAGAGGTCAATGGTTTATTTGAGAGCCCTACTGTTTGTTGTCAGATAGTTGATCTATGCTCTAAATGTCATATTTAGAAGATCACCAGTGCCTTGGCATGGCGATTGTAAAAGAGTTTGAAAGTGAGTGCTGAATTTTCCTCACCTTTATCACTATTCTCCTAGTCTGTGCAGTTTCAATGTTGGGATATATATATATACATATATATATATATATATATATATATATATATATATATATATACATATTTTTTAGAGTCATGGGTCTTGCCCACAAATCTGGGGTACAGGAGGGGCTTTTCTCCTGAAATAAAAATGGTGGTTGGGAATGCAAACTTGGGAGTGTTGCTTTTTTGACTAGTGACCTCCCAAGAGTTTAGATGTTTTAGGTTTGAATTACTACACATTGATTAAACTAGGCATGATAATTCATAGGGGCCTGGCATACTTGCATTGATAAGTAAGTGTAAGAATTAATAAATAATATTCAATTCAGCAGTAAAAAGCAGAAGCAAAAACAAAATAAAATTGTTGTTTGGTTTTAAACACACTGATAATATGGGTACAAGTCACACATTAGTTGCTAACAAGAAGTACTGAAGGGTATCCGGGTCATGATGGAGCAGTCTATTCTTTAAGTTTCTCTAGCTCTTCAGGCATAAGTCAATGGAGGTTATTAAAAGCATCATGTTGAATAAACGGATTACATATTTTATGAGAAAAAAATACTGCATCACAGAAGCTCACATACCAGTCTGATTGAAAGCTCTGTCATACAATGCTGCAAGGTAGGTTTCAATGTTCTTTTTTTCCTACACTGATATCTCATTCATTAAGCAAAGCTGTAACACGCTAGGTATTATAGCATTTACTTGGACAGAAAAAGAAACACACAGAAAAAAAAGTAATTGTATGATGCATATGACATGGGCAAAAAATCTAGACCTGCTCATAACTTCCCTATGTGCTTAATTAGTGACAGTTTCAGTCCACACAATTGCATGATGAGGAAAAAATGTGAATAAATTGCAGATGGGCTCATATATTTAAACTTTCTCAGAGCTCATAATCCTCATATCCACATGGCATCCAATCTTTAAAACAATAACAAGCATAAGGAAAGTATATCCATTAAAAATAAGATGATTCAATCAGAGCAGTTAGTGTTTGAATGCAGAAGCTATAGCTCAGTCAACCTTTCCAAGTTGTAGATAATCACAAGTAATCACAGGTTATTATTTTCCAGTCATAAAACGAATACTTATAAATTCAGGACTTATCATCTTCAGGTATCCATCTCAATAAATTCATGGAGGCGGAACATCAGGATACCATCTGTGCAGCAAATGTAGCATTATGTACTTTACTGACTCCTTAGAGAGAATTTTCAAAAATCTTAGCATCACCTGGCAATACACACACTAGGACAGAGTAAACAGCTTATTCTTGGTTCGACTTGAAGACATTATTGTCAATGATGCAACAATCAGGCTGCAAGGGAAGAAAATAACAAAATGCCAGTTTAAAATTAGGGCCGCTAAATGGTTATGTCAGCATTAACAAGTAACTGTGACTGTCTCTGTGCCACAAAGACAGATGGTATATTCCAGGTGAAATACTTTGGGAAGACAATAATTCAGTTCTGACTCTATGACTTTCAGCTTATTATATGCCAACATATACAAGAAAAACATTTTTATTTTTCAGACTTCTTTTCTGGTGGTTTAAAATTGCTGTAGTAAAAAGCTGCACATAGTCAGATTTTTTTGTATTTGTTTATACAAACTTACATTATTAGGTTAAGTATGTCAAATATACGACTGCCAAAAATATACTGGATTAGGTCAAGGAAGCTTCCCATGCATGTCTGAACAGGTTTTATCATAATTTTTATGTTGTCCAATGAGCTGGTGATATTAATCGGTCTATTGTTATTGGTGTTTGTGAAAGGCCTGCCTTGCAATCTTGGCCTGTAACAGACAATGTATTTACAGCACATCGGGAACTAACATTTAGCCTGTAGAGGAAGGCAGGCAGCACTGTGCTGTACAGATAGCTGATATAAGATCACATAAAATGCAGCAAATATGGCAGGAGCCTGAATTAAGTTAGATTTAATTGGAAAAGTAACAAAATCATTAACAGAGTTCTTTTGCTATGAGGTATACTGTCAGGTAGATTTCGCATTAATCGCTTTGGTATTTTAACACTGAAGGCAACTGTAGCATGACATGCATTTCTTTTTCAAGTGCCATTGCTATGTAAATGTTTTTATGCATCTTCGCTGCTAATTACATGGGGAAGGACAGGATTTCTGTGGTAGTGGTACAGTGGTTGGGGATGGGAAGGACAGGATTTCTGTGGTAGTGGTACAGTGGTTGGGGGTGGGGAAGGACAGGATTTGTGTAGTAGTGGTACAGTGGTTGGGGATGGGAAAGACAGGATTTCTGTGGTAGTGGTACAGTGGTTGGGGATGGGGAAGGACAGGATTTGTGTGGTAGTGGTACAGTGGTTGGGGATGGGGAAGGACAGGATTTCTGTGGTAGTGATACAGTGGTTGGGGTGGGGAAGGACAGGATTTGTGTGGTAATGGTACAATGGTTAGGGATTGGGAAGGACAGGATTTGTGTGGTAGTGATACAGTGGTTGGGGATGGGGAAGGACAGGATTTCTGTGGTAGTGATACAGTGGTTGGGGATGGGGAAGGACAGGATTTGTGTGGTAGTGATACAGTGGTTAGGGATGGGGAAGGACAGGATTTCTGTGGCAGTGATACAGTGGTTGGGGATGGGGAAGGACAGGATTTGTGTGGTAGTGGTACAGTAGTTGGGGATGGGAAAGACAGGATTTCTGTGGTAGTGGTACAGTGGTTGGGGATGGGGAAGGACAGGATTTGTGTGGTAGTGGTACAGTGGTTGGGGATGGGGAAGGACAGGATTTCTGTGGTAGTGATACAGTGGTTGGGGTGGGGAAGGACAGGATTTCTGTGGTAGTGGTACAATGGTTGGGGATGGGGAAGGACAGGATTTCTGTGGTAGTGATACAGTGGTTGGGGATGGGGAAGGACAGGATTTCTGTGGTAGTGATACAGTGGTTGGGGATGGGGAAGGACAGGATTTGTGTGGTAGTGGTACAATGGATAGGGATGGGGAAGGACAGAATTTGTGTAGTAGTGATACAATGGCTGGGGATGGGGAAGGTCAAGATTTCTGTAGTAGTAGTAAAGTGGTTGGGGTGGAGAAGAACAGGATTTCTGTGGTAGTGGTACAGTGGTTGGGGGTAGGGCAGCCAACCTTAATATGGGGTCAAAATCTATTTACAGAGTCTGAGATTCTGGAATAAATGATATCAGTAATATTTTTAAAGTAAATGACATGTCAATTTAAGGAATATCCCTTGATTGGTAATCAATTTGTAGTGTTCAAAAATGCAGATATAAAAGTCTTGCAATGATTTGCTAGTAAAATAAGCTGCTTCATCAACATGGAATGTAGGGTCATATGATCATAGTAGGTTACTAGGCTAATAGCCCTGGGGCCCTTACAAGCCTAGCCAAGAGTTTATCCCCAAAAAAGAAACCTCAGTCAGTACCTGTCACCCCTGTAAGTGAGGAACAAAGGTAGAACCCCTGGGACAAATTTATGGTTTCCCATCCACTCATCAAGATTCGTTTGAAGAGGGCCAGTGAGGTACTTTGTTTGGCATGTATGGGAAGTCTATTCCAGAGACAGGGCAGTCTCTGAGAGACAAACCTGTCTTTCCAGCAGATTTTGTTGATGTCGCATATTAGATTTAGGCTATCAAGTGGGTAATGCACGAGGAGTTAGACTTATGGATATAGAGCATTTATAGTAGGGCAGGGTCTGATATTGCCTTGTAGGCAAGACACAGATCACCTCTGTATGATACTGAGTAGACTGATAGTGATTTAAGCCTGTCCACACAGGATAGGTGTTGGAGGGCATGGATTCTCTTTGTGAGGTATTTCTGTGGCCTTTCCAGTTGGGGCAGGTGTTTTGAGAGGTACATACCAAATGGGGCATTATACTCAATCATAGGTCTAATAAAGGAGGATTACAGAAAGGTAACAACCTCTTTTTTTCTGGATGCAATCCCTTTACTTACAAGATGAACCAAGTAAAAGGCTTTTCTGACCAAAGCTGCCACATGATGGTCAAATGTGAGATTGTTTTCAACCTGAGTACCCAGGTCTCTCACCACAGGTTGTGTGCTTAGGGGGTTGCTGTTGATGTGGTAATCAGTAGGAGCCATGTTTTTGCCGAATGGTACGATAATAAATTTTTTTGCATTTAACTTAAGGCCATGACTTTGGCAGAAGTTATTTGTAGCTGTGAGACCCTTTTGCAGTATGTTAACATCAATTGGGGAATCATTGACAGCACCCGACTTACAGTCATCCACAAACTTGGTCAGCCACAGGCCCTTTATCTTTTCCTGGACCTCTGAGAAGTATTTGCCAAACAGTAGGGGTCCCAGGACAGATCCCTGGGGAACACCACTAGTGGCAGGTCTGCCATCAGAGGTGGCAGCACCTATTTTGACCGTGTGGGTCCTATCTGTGAGCCTGTTGGTGATCCATCTGACTAGACAGGGATTAACACTAAGTTGTGTTAGCTCTTCGATGATGCCTGATTGGGGGATTGTGTTAAAGTCATTGGCCACGTCAAGGTAAGTTGTATGTCCTGACTTTCCCTCACCCAAGGCCTTGGTGACCGTCTCAAAGAAGTCATCTAGGTTCAATAGGCAAGATCTGCCCCTGACAAATCCGAATTGGGTGGGTTCAAGTGCTTGGAGATTGCCTATGTCCTTATTTATGAGATCCATAATAATACACTTCATGACTTTACAGATCAGACTTGTCAAGCTGATGGGGCAATAGTTTCCTGGGTCAGTAGTGGATGATGAAGGCAGTTCTCCACCCTGCTGGAATGAAGCCTGTAGTTAGGTTGTGGTTGAATAGGGTGCTCAATGGTGAAGCTAGTACTTGCTGGAGATGGTGCAGAATACAGCTTGGGATACTATCAGGTCCCATGGAAGCTGTGTTCTTTGCCTTGGATAGGGCCGTTAACCCTTGATCTACAGAGATGTGAGCTGTGGGACAAGTATTGGAGATATTGACTGGGCCTTTGTGGGGTGATATGGGGGTGAAGTTTGCTCTGAACCTATCAGCAGGCAGGTTGGCTAAGTCAGCAGAGTCAGTGTAAGTGGTACCATTAAGTACTATTTCAGAACAAACTTGGGCTTTGCCATTGAGGTTCCTAACATGACTGAAGAAGGCTTGTGGTTTTCCTTTGTTTTGTAGGCTAGTTTCAACTCATAATTGGCTTTTTAGGTTTTCACTAGTGATCTAATTTGTTTGTTGAGGCAAAGGAGGGAGTTTTTCCAATTTGCAGTGTCTTCCTTTTCACCCTTGGACAACAGTTAATTCCTTTTGTTGTAATGCCTGTTGATAGAGGTTGTCTACCAGACAGGTCTGTGTTTCCTTGAGGAGGAGATTTTAGTTCTGTTGGATATGGCTGAATCCATGCAGTTGGACAGGTCCTTGTATACTGCACTGGCATACTGTTCAACATAGTTGTCTGCATCATCTGGGGGTGTGAAGCTGCTGATACCCTAACTTAGGAGGTTGTAGTCAGCTTTTGAGAAGTTTTTTTAGCCTAGTTACAGCTGGGTAGGGGTTGGGTAGGATAGAAACTTTGAATGAGAAAGACCGATGATCTGATCTCACCAGAGAAGAACATACTATGTAAGCGGTGCAGCAGTCTCCCATGTTGGTGAGAACCAAGTCTAGTATGTTATCTCCCCTTGTGGGGGATAAGACCAGCTAATCTAGTGCATTAGAACTGGTGAAGTCAAGGAATCATTGGGTGAGTGCATTAGCGCAGGAATAGTTCACTCAGTCTATGGTGGGGTAGTTGAAGTCACCAAGGATCAGGGAGTTAGGGGGTACCTTGATGGAGTCAAGTAGGTCCAGGTAGGAGGTATGGGTATCCTGATACATGGAGGGGGATCTATAGTTGGCTATTACTTGGATGGGTGTCTTGCCAACTGTCAGTTGCACATGTAATGTAATTTTCTATATTTGCTGTTAACTATGCCCCAGTAAGTTTCTGCTGTTTGATTTTTATACAAAAAATGTAATTACCTAAGTGTGCAAATATCAAGCCTCACAAAAGATGCAAGCTAAAAATATCCACTAATACTTATTATAAATTACAAGAATAACCTAATACCTGTAGCAATAAAGCAAAATGGCAAATGAAGGAAAGTGCAAGAGACAAACACAGATTCCTACGAGAATGCCACAGATTTCAGCTGCAGATTGTGTAGATTTGTGTTTCCTCTTTTTTTTTTTGTACAAACTCTTACAAGTATGTACGGTTAAAGATGACAAGGACTATGATGTCATACCTTTTGGTAGCAGCACAATACATTATGTAGTGAAATGGGTCTACTTTGAAACATCTAAAACCCATAACATCTAATTTCATAACATTGAGACCTGAACATCTAAAACCCATAACATCGAATTTCATAACATCTAACACTACAAATCACAAGAAAATAACATCCCCACCACA
>NC_056729.1:218831257-218903757 GCF_019279795.1 Protopterus annectens | reverse complement strand
GAAAGCGCTAAATTTTTGGCTTCTGGTTTACTTGTTTTTTTTGCCAGCAGGTCTGCAGTTCATTTTTTAGTTTCAAATAATTGTTTTAAAGTGGAATATTTTTCATCAGAGTATATTAGCACTAAGTAAATGCAGTTAAGTGCAACCGATGCAAAATCTGACAGCTCAAGTATATTACTGCTACAGAACAACACACAATGTGGCTCACGCCAGAAAGATATGAATGGAGGAAACTACAGATGTAGGGAAATGCTCTGCTCACCTGAAAAGAAAAATAAGTCTCAAATGTTACAGAATGAAGAAATGCCAAAGAAGTGTGCACACATGTTGGAAAATCCATGACTCTTACATCTATCACTAGAAAAATTCTTGGAGAAAAAGCACTCAGCAAGCCCTGTGCTGCTATTTACTAATACAATTTTATTTATTTATTTATTTAAATTTGTTGACCGGGAGTGTTCGACTGGACGTAGGTCCATTTTCAGCGGAGGTCCGGGGAGAAAAGCTCCACAGTAAAATAAACAGGCAGTAGTTACATTGGATTACATAGCGATTAATAATTTAACATAGCAATTACTTACAACATATTTACAGATGAAGAACATAGTACATCAGTAGACAACTAGAATCTTTATCTGTGAAGTACATAACAGACATTAACAAATGTTACAATAAGAAGTTCCTGCTGTATAATAAGTACTAGGCTTATGAGCATCTGAGCTTGATATAATCAAGGTAGTTAGTGGAGTGGAAAGAAAGGTAGTGGTTGGATGGCGTGGATGATATTAGAATGGGAGTTGCAAGGGCATAGCCAGCATATTTTTAGGTGCGCTTTTAGTAAAGTTTTGAAGTGGATGCATGATGGTACAGAGGTAATTGTGGGTGGGAGTGAGTTCCATAATATGGCTATGGCGCAAGAGAATAGTGCTTCACCAGCAGAGTTATTGGCTTTAGTGATCTGCAAGTGATTTTTGTTGCTGGATCTTAGTGGTCTGGTGGTGCGATAGGGTTGGAGTAGATTCTGGAGGGATGGGACATTTAGTGGATGGTTTACTAGTTTGTGGGCGAGTGAGAGTTGATACCACTGAAGGAGGTGAGGGAGTTCAAGCCTGCCCAGTTCAGCAAGTGAGAGACAGTGGTGACTATGGTAGGATGCCCCTGTGGCGAATTTGGCGATTTTGTTGTAGCAGGTCTCTAGCTTGTTTAGATCACATTGCCTTAGGTTTGTATATATTGTAGAGGCATAAAGTAGGGTGGATATAAGGTGGGAATTTGCTATTGAAATCTTTGCTGCTTTGGTGAGAAATTGCTTATTTCTGTATAACGCTCCTAGTTTTTTGTGGACTTTTTTATGGTCATGGATATGTGAATGTCAAATTTTAGTTTATTGTCTATTTTCATTCCAACAACAACATTATATTTTCACTCCAATTCAGGCATAAAATGCTTTAAAAAGTTGTAACTTTCATTGTAAGATTGTGTGCAACATATACAATCTTGTGTTTTTGTAAAGGAATGGAAGCATGAGACAGTTTGAGTCATTAGTTAGGAAAAGTCAAAACTTTATCTCTTCTGTGATTCTTTTAATGATATTTCATTAGCATCTGTCAGCCACAGGAGTGTCTCTTTAAAAGGTTTCAGTCACTAATGACTCATTTTGTTCAGTTTGTAGTCCAGAAGACATGGATAGCAGTTTTATTTTCTGAAGGAGGAGTATATACTTGAACTAAATAAACATATGTGCAAGAAAGCAATATTATCATGCAACTGTTCTGTACATACAAACTAACCACTACATGTCATAGATTCAGAGATTTTTACTAAACTTGCATTCAAAGAGACCATCAGTAAGCTCACCCACATCATTCAGAGCTGAAGGTAGACCATATATCTCAACCAATCAGGGATAAATTTTAACAGAATCAGGGACAAAGCCAGAAAAAATCAGGGACACTTTTAAAATAGTTGTGCTATTAACTTGAGACATTCAAAGAATCACAGCATATGAATTAATGTACATTTTGTGAGGTAAAAGAAATCTACAACTCATACTTATTGCCATTATTCATTAAGTTTAATTCACCAACTTTCCTCCAAAAGTCACCAGTTTTAGGAGGGATTAAGAAGGACAGAGGTAAAATTTGAGTCAAAATCAGGGACAGTTGAGAGGTCTGAGGTAGACTAACAACATCCCCCTCCCCCGTTAAGTAGACTTTTCAAAGCTCCACAGACTTTCCAGTTCTACATTTAGGCCCTGCAATTTACCCACATTTAATTTTGGAGTAACTTGCTACCTGATGCCTACAAATTGTGCTTTGTCAATAACTTTGAATTCTAACACTCAGAATAATAACAGTAATTACTATTCTGTCAGAACAAATGCAAGGTTAACTTGATAAGTTTCTTATTGTTGTTACTGTCGATCCTCTGTTTATTCTAACATGAGCTATGCTGCTTGTTGATCTCTATGTTTATGTGCCTGTGTGCTTGAAAAAGAGAATAATGCATTTTATTAGTGTTTTAGTTAGCTTAGAGTACTAATCTGACAAGCGTGTGTGTGTGTGTGTGTGTGTGTGTGTGTGTGTGTGTGTGTGTGTGTGTGTGTGTGTGTGTGTGCGTGTGTGGTGTGTGTGTGTTTATTTATATATCTGTATATATCTATGTAAGCTTATATAGGTTCATAGGTTGGTACTAGGCTATCGGACCTAGGGCCTATACAAGCCTAGCAATAACAATTCCCTGGCTATTTCTTCCCTGGTCCCCTATCTAGCAGGGCGACTAACGTGATCCCTGGAGTGAATTTCCTATCTCCCATCCAATCGTCAAGGTTCCTTTTCAAGAGGGCCAAAGAGGCGCTCAGCTTGACATGTATGGGCAGTCTATTGCGGAGTATGGGGAGTCTCTGGGTCAGGAACCTATCCCCCCAGCATGTTTTGTTCATTGTGATGACCAGGTTTAGATCCCTGGAGCGTGTGGCTCTGAGGGATTGGGATTTCTTTCACTGTAGCATGTCCAACAGCACTGGATATGACATGGCCTTGTATGTTAAGCAGAGATCACCTCTGGGTAGGCAATATGCGACAGAATATAGCTGGAGTTTTTTAGACGGTCAGCATAGGGCATCTGCTTTAGGCCTGTGATTCTTTTAGTGAGAAATTTCTGTGGCCTTTCCAGTTGTTGCAGATGTCTTGTGAGGTACATACCAAATGGGGAGTTGTACTCTATAATGAGTCTAATGAGGGATGAGTACAGTGGGACAATGACCTCCATTTTTCTAGATGAGAAGCCCTTAGCGATGAGGTGTGCCACACAGAAGGATTTCCTGACTGTTGTGGTTATGTGGTTATCGAAGGTGAGACCACTGTCCACCTGTGTCCCTAAGTCCCTTATGACACTTTTGGTGTTTAGTGTACTGCCACTTATGTGGTCATTCATGGCTGCATGGTTTTTCCCAAAGGTGATAGCTATACATTTCTTGGTATTGAGCTTGAGTCCATGGCTCTGGCACCAAGCATCTGTTTCTGCAAGGCCTTTTTGTAGAATATCTGCATAATTTGGGCATTCAATAATGGCTCCCAGTTTGCAGTCATCTGCAAACTTTGTTAGCCAGAGTCCTTTAGTGCTGGCCTGTACTTCCGAGAAGTAGATGCCAAACAAGAGCGGTCCCAGGACTGAACCCTGAGGTACTCTGCTTGTCAACTGCCTGGAGCTGGATTTTGAGTCGGCTACATTTACAGTGTGGGTTCTGTCAGTAAGCTAGTTGGCAACCCATTGAGTGATGTATGGATTAATGTCCAGCTTTGTAAGTTTATCTATGATTCCAGAGTGGGGGATGGTGTCAAATGCCTTGGCGAGGTCCAGATAGGCTGTGTGGACCACCTTACCCTTGTCCACGGCTCTGGAGACTGATTCGAAGAAGCCAATCAGGTTGAGGAGACAAGTTCAGCCCTTTATGAAAGTGTGTGTGTGTGTGTGTGTGTGTGTGTGTGTGTGTGTGTGTGTGTGTGTGTGCATCTGTGTGTGTGTGTGTGTGTGTGTATATATATATATATATATATATATATATATATATATATATATATATATATATATACACACACACACACACACATATATATATATATATATATATATATATATATATATATATATATATATATATGTATGTATATATATATATATATATATATATATATATATATGGGTTCACTTTATAATCTCGATATTCTGAAATACCGAATTTCAGAATACCGAGATTATAATATCGAATGCTCGGAATCGTGAAACACCAGAAGCACGAAATTCGAAATACCGAAGCTCGGAGCTTCTGTTGTTGCGGTGTATGAATGGATGCAAGTGCAGGTAAGTTTGTATGAGTGTGTAGGTTATGTGCTGTAGTGTATGTTAGTGTGCGTTTTGGTTGTGATTTGTGTGTGTAAGGGGCTGTGAAATGCGCGGGTGTGAGTTGCCTTTGTATGTGTGATTGTGCGATCTCGGAGTTAGAATATATAAGTGGGGGGGTGTGGGGGGCACAGCCCCCCACATGGGGGGGTGCAAGGGGGTGAAGCCCCCCTGCTTGTTTCTAGTGTAGGTTAGTTTTGTTTGTGTGTGGGGGGCAGTTGTGTGTATGTGAGTGTGTGTATGTAAGTGTCTGGATTTTGAATTTAGCGATTATGGGCATTCGGTATAGTGGTGTTTCGGCTTTATGAGCTCGATATTCTGAAATTCAGTATTTCAGAATTTCGAGATTATAAAGTGAACCCATATATATATATAGATATATATGCATATGTACACACACACACACACACACACACACACACATATATATATATATATATATATATATATATATATATATATATATATATATATATATATATAGATATATAGGTCTACTTCATAACATTGAAATTTCATAACGTTGAATTTCATGACATTGAGACCAGAACATCGAAATCCCAAAACACTGAAAACTCAGAACATTGACAGTGTGCTTATTAACACTGAAAATTACAATGCATATATAAATAACATCCTCTCCACCTATAACATCACCTAACTAGCAAACACATTTTCTACTACGTTTCTGCTGGGGGGCAAGCCCCCCCTGCACTACCCATGTGGGGGACTTTGCCCCACCACAACCCCCTCCAAGATCGTACTACAGTGGAAAAAAGATAATTTCCTAACGTCAATGTATGGTGATTGTTAGGTTAGGAAATTAACTTTTTTCCACTGTAGGGCGATTTTGGAGTTGGTATATTTAATTTACGGGGGGGGTTGTGGGTGGTGCATGGGGGCTTCCCCCCTGTAGAAACATTGTAGAAAGTGCGTTTGTTAGTTACGTGTTGTTGTAGGTGGAGGTAATATTATGTACTTGTGCAATGTAGTTTTCAATGTTATGAAGCACAGTTTCAGTGTTCTGAGTTTTCAATGTTTTCGGTTTTCAGTGTTTTGAATTTTTAATGTTTTGGTCTCAATGTTATGAAATTCAACGTTATGAAATTTCAATGTTATGAAGCAGACCCCGATATATATATATATATATATATATATATATATATATATATATATATATATATATATATATATATATATATATATATAATCTTAAAAAGTGTTTGGCATCATGGCTGAAAGCTCCTAGAATTTTTTCCTGGTAGGCCTAACTTACCCACCTTGCATTCTGGTTAAGATCTGGGGAAACATTTTAATATACAGAAAAATATTTTTCTGTAAAATGAAACTGTCCTTCCTAGGTCAAAACAGAATACAGCTCTACTCAATTATTTTATTATTATGGAAAACTCAGAGGTAATATCTCTGACCCCTATTTACAGGCAAGGTACAATAAGGTTAGTGGGAGCACCACCTAGATTGAAGGCTGGACCAGCTGACATGGGCACCATTGCACATGGGATTAACTATCAAACGAACACCCCAATAGGCGATACATGGCACCTATTCCTCCTGACTGGCTGCTCTTTAAGGGAAGATTTGTGGCACAGTACAACTTACAACCCCCCCAGAGGTCATACAGCATAAAAGATCTAGCAATGTAGTATTTAACTACCCCATGGTCACAGTGTACAAGTTCTGTTAGTAGGTACCATTGTACAGTAGCCCCATAAAAGTGAGCCTTACACATTTGAGGTGATTCTTACTTCTTGTGACCAGGAAACAAAGAACACAGTAAAGCAGCTCAACAGAAGTGGAGCAAGCATAGCGATAATCATGCCAAAGGTCTTCGGCAGAACTGAAAAGGCTCTGCAGACACCTTGATTAATTCTTCCTCCTAGACCAAGGGCAAATAAGAAAACAACAACCCCCCACCACACACACACACACACACACACACACACACACACACACACACACACACACATTTCTTATACTCTACAGTTGTGTTTATTGTTTTAATAGTTCGCTTCTTGATTTTTGTTACTGCTAGTTTTCATCTCCATTATTCTGAAGAAGCTTCCCTCTTGGAAACAAATTCATGTCTAGGGCTTATGTGATGTCTTGATAGTGGGGTTGCAACAAATCTGGACATTTTCGTCCATGACTTCCTCAGCAACAGCAGTGGACCAAAAATAAAATAAAAATGAAAAATAAAAATAATCTGATTATGCCTAATGAATAGTTTGGCACTGTCATGGACATTTTTTTAAACTCTGTTATCTGCACATATATTTAGGTTTTTATTCTGTTTGTTTTTCTGCTTGTAAATAAATTGCTTCCTAAAAAGAGGATCACAGGAGTATAACAACCAAACTAATCAGTCATCATATTCTAATAGGGTTGTTTCTTCTTTTCCAGTCTTGAGCATATTTTTCTAACTAGTCAGATTTCCTGTCCCATCAAATGGTGATGCCAGATAGTCTGGTCCACTGCCCTCTTTCCAAAAGGATTTAAACCCCTACAAACTAAGAGTTTTGCTATATAATGAAGCATTTTTTACACCAAAAGTGCTCATGAAATGGATGATTTAAAATGCCAACATGTTCTCTGTGAATGTTTATTTTTTTCATTTTTTTACTTCACTAAGAGTTGTCAAGAAAATACTTTAGTATTTAAGTTGAAGCAAGAGGTACAGCTTACAGGACATTTGGATTACACTCATGTACCACTGCTAGTACTGCTAAGGATCATTTAACCTTAAACACTCACTTTCTGTTTTTTTTCTCCCATAGGACAAACTGGCTACATCCATAACAGCTAAAAATATAAATCTACTCACATATTCACTCTAACAGTGTTGGTATAATTTTATACAACATTTATGTGTGCAGAATGTTTCACTTTTCCAACCTTACGAGGCTTCTGTCATTTATAGCATTTCGTACATGAAAAGACAACATAGGGACCATTGGATGCCTAGCCATATGAACCTTTAAGAAGACTTACTTTAAAGTATTTGCAACTCTTTTCAGGCTTTTAATTCTGCTCAATTTTGAAATCAAGCTGGGATATACACGATAACACTGTTGTAAAGTTGTGTCTACCTCTCCAGTCCTCAAGACTTAATTAAAAGGTAGCCAGAATAGTGCTCTCTTTGTCCATAGTCCATGGACTGGTAATAAACTGAGTTAGAAATCTATCCATTCAGTGAGCCTTGTTTAATTGTTGGTATAAACTAAGGTCCCTACTGTGGTGCTTACAGAACCACTAATTGTTTAACATGGATGGTGCAGTGGTGGAGTGGTAGAGTTGTCGCCTCACAGCAAGAGGTTCTCTGGTTTGATTCTTAGTTGTAGTGCCTTCTGTGTGGAGTCTGCATGTCCTCCCTGTGTTCAGGTAGGTTTTGTCTGGGTACTCCAGTTTCCTCCCATATTACAAACACGTGTCTGGAGTGTTTCTCTCCAGACTTCTGCTGAGAATTGACTTAGTTCCAAGTTGGACTTTCCTGGTAAACAAATGATAAATAATAAATACATTGACTTTGCAAATAAATATGGGGTCAAGTAGAAATGGCTCTTTTGTGGCTCAGAAAGTGTGTCATGGGTCACCTTGGATCTACTGAATATAGAGAAAGATTTGCTAACCTATTTGGATAATTGAATGAGTTAAAGCCTTTAACTTTCTTAGTTAGAAATCTTTGAGCCTCTTCTAGTTGTGATATGCATGGCTTTGCACATACAAAAATGGGCACTGTATTCAGTGCTGGATCTGAGAAGGGAAGACTACATCAGTATGATAGAGGGGTTTTCTGGCTATGCTAAAAAATGATGATTGAGGTAATTTATCCACATAGCTAACCAGGTATCTTATGACCACGACTGCTCAAAGAGGAGTACCACAAATACCATATGAGCTAAAAAGCAGAATTATTGCTGAATGTTTCTACACTACACATTTTTGCATTTAGCTTAAGCCTGTTTTTGGTACTCCAGGTATGTGCATATTTCTGCTCTTGCTGGGGTTATTTATTTTTAGATAAGTGGATAACAGTGCCCAGCTTGCAGCCATCAGCAAACTTTGAACAACCAGACTACTAAGATATTGGCTTGAGTGTCTAAAAATAAAAGCCAAACAGGAAAGTGCTCAGAACTGATCTATTCTGTATCCCACTAGTTACATTTTTACATTCAGAGAGAGTACAAGAGAGGTGATGTATGGATTTACATTAAAGATGTCTAATTTTTTAATAATACTAGCATGGAGGATAAGACAAAAGTCTTGGCCATGAGATAAGCTGTATGTAGGAAGTGATTTTGACCCTCATCCTCTGTAACCTTTACAACGAAGATTACTAGGTTCAGGGTAGAAGATCTTCCCTCCAGAATATCAGACTGACTACAGTGCAGATCAGATACATTGCCTACATCTGCATATATGAGTTCTGCTATGGTACATTCCCTGGATTTACATGTAAGACTGGAGAGTCTGATAGCCTTACAATTTCCCAGGTCTGTAGAAAGGCTAACCATGCAAACAGATGTCAAAATGGCTGTTCTGTAGATATCCGATGCAAACCTTGTGGCTAGACTGAGCAGTTTAAGAAATGGTGTGGAGTGTATATAATTGGCATATAGTATCTGTGACCTTAAGCTTCGTTTCCACTTTACATTTTTTATACAGAAATTAGAACGGTTGCGTTTCTCAAAAGATTTCAAGTGTTTTTAAAGTGTGTTTTTGGAACACCTACAACCATTTTTTTTCCCTGAGGGATCATTCATCTGTTAAATTATATCAAACAGGTTAATCCAGGACTTCCAAGATGGCTGTACGTAAATCAACGGCTTCATGTCAGCTCTCCAGTGAGAAAAAGGAAACTGAGAGATAAGAAATTCTCAGGTTTTAGTGAATTCAGTTACTGGCTAGGAAGTACGTTGCCTTGATGCTAGCAAAGAAGAATCTTAGAGAATCTGAAAGAAAATCAACTAAAAAGGTGAAGAGAAACACTGACTGGGAAGAATCCTACAGCTGTTCAGCAAAAATCATTTCAAGTTACAGCTTTGGTGCAAGAGAAGGCTTTCAGTAATCTAGAGGAAAAAAGAAATCAAATGTGATCAGAGATGATTAAAATAAACAAAACGTTAAGGAGGCATACCAACTCAAATGATAGAAAGGCTGGATAAAATTGAAGATGCGTTAAACAGCTATTCAGGTGAACTGAAAAAAACTGCAAAAATCAGAGAATGAAATGAAGAAAAGGCTGGCTGAGTGTAAGACTGCTCAAGAAGAGCTGTTTCAAAAATGGTAGAGTTAAAGGACAGAGCATGTGGGGAAATTCTAAGATTTTATGCTGTACCAGTGAAACTGAAAGGAACAGGCTGTATTAATTTTATGAAAGCACAAACAAGCAACTGAACTTGCATTCCACAACAGCATTTGTTAAGTGAAAGGGCACATCATCTGTAAGCTCCAAATCTGGCCAGGAGAAAGCAGCCAGAACCCATATTAGTAAAGATGCAGTCATACCAGCAGAAAGAGTTGATCCTGGCAAAACTAAACCTTGGACACAATAGCATGTTTGTGGGAAATTATTTTTCACTGCCCATCAGGCAGAAGAGATGCAAATTTATCCTAGCAACCATGGAATGTTGAGTGGCAGATAACATTCAAGCTGTTGTATCCAGCTGCCTTCAGAACATTTTTTGCTGGAGGACCAACATTATTCTTTGATGTAGGATAGGCTAAGAAGGAAATACAAAATTTTGTCCAAAAAAAAGTAAGCTATCAAACAAATCAGGACTTTGCTTTTAATTCTTCTTTAGCTATAGTCCATATAAAACTTCTGTTAAGGAGCTTAAGAAAATTTTGAAAGACATAATCAGCATTCAATAGGGAATATTGCTTATAGGGAGGGACTGGAATTTGATTTGCAACAGTGAGGATGTATCTGGGGGCCAAGAATGAAAAATATAACAAAAGAGGGTAGATTTTGGAGCAAACTATGAAAATATTTGGTATGAAACACAGGAATTCAGTAATAGGAAATCAGAGAGAATCTGTATATTATTCCCCAAGCTACAGTGACTGGGCTAGACTAGATACAAATGATATTCCACAGGAATATGTGCAATTGATTGAACATTTTAACATACATCCAATAATAATTTAGATCATGTGCCAATAATAACTGAGATAAAAGTGCAGGACAAAGAAGAACATGAGACACTTGCACTTCTCCACCTATCTGTTAAAGAGAGAGGAGTTTAAGGAATGGGCAGTGGAAATTATTTGGGAGAGTTATTAGCTGAAAATAGAAACTTCTCCAGAAGTTATAGCGGTTGAGTTAGATAAAATGAGAGTGGAGTTTAAAAAATAGGGTAGAAGTAAAAGAAAAAAGAGATATGGTTAAGAAGTAACAGTAATTATTTAGAGGGGCTGACAAAGGTTAAAGTATTGCAGAATAAGGGGAATGTCATAGAAAAAGAAGAGGCACAACTGCAGAGTGATAAAGAGAAAACACAGGAATATCTGGATATTATGCATTAGTTTAGAAAGATTGCCTTTAACCAACTGTTTTTTGATAACTCCAGAGCTCAAAAAAATTCAGCACAATGACTTAGGCAACAAAAATTAGAAATGGTTGTTGTCAAACTTAGGATGCTTAAATTAAGAAAAATAACTAGAGATCCTGTAGTTGTACAGATATTTTCAAAATTTTAAGAACATTTTGATAAAGCAGAGAAATTTGGAAATCAAGAAAGAGCATAAATTAAAATATTTATGAAAGACTTAAGTATGCCAAGGTTAGAGTACAGTAGATGAGGCTCAACAATTAGCAGTTATCATAGGAGGAGATGAGATAAAATGGAGACGTGCAATCAGCCTGTTTGAAAGTCTCCAGGAATAGATGGTATCCCTGTGGAAGTTCAGAAGCTAGGAAGGAAGGAAGTGATAAAGATCTGGAAGATTTTGCTTAACAATATTTTAAAAGGAGCAGATACATCAGCATTCTGCTAGAAAGAATTGGCAGCTATAATACCCGAATACCATAAGAACCCAACAGACCCAGCTTCACATAGGCACATTTCAATTTTAAACCATAATTACAAAGTGTTTATGTCTGCAATAGCAAAAAGAATGGCAACGATGTTTACAAACTTGATAGATGTGGATCAATGTCGTTTTTTGGAGAGGATGCAAACATATGACAACATTAGAACAACTTTGATCCATAGGGAAAAAATGAAAGAAAATACAGCTCTTGTTGGTGGGTCTTAATACAGAGAAAGCATTTAACAGAGAAACGTGGGATTTTATGAGTTGGCAATGGAAGCATTTGTATTCCCTAAAACAGTTATAAGTTTAATTAAGAGGATAGAAGAGGGATGGGTGGCAAAAGTTAACAAGATATGTAGGAGCAGAGGAACCAGGCAGGTATATTCTCTTTCCATTTGGTTATTTGCTTTATAATTGGAGGTATTAGCAAAGAAAATAAAGGCCCCAGAAATGCAAATATGTAATTGGCATAATAATCAAGAAATTCTGCCTTTATTTCCAGACAATATTATTTTGTACCTGAGAAAACCAGAAGAGGAGATTTCAGTGTTGTGGAACATCTTCACACAGTTTCAGGTGTTTTCAGGATATAAAATGAATGAAAATTAAAGAAAGGCTACAGATGTAAACTATATACTTTTACGTGAACTGGTCCAGCAATATTCATTTCTATGGAGACACAATAAAAGGAAGTATTTAGGAGTATAGCTTAGAAAGAATTCTGTTATGACAGCTAAGGGTGTCTGGGAAGAGACTAAAGAAAAGATAATACAAAAAGTGAGAAAACAAAAGCTCTTGTTTATGGATATGGAAAGCAAGGCACAAGTAGTGAAAATATTGTAGCCCCTTTACTTTTATAAATAGGTCAGACATATTTTTATCAACCAGAGAAAACATTGTAGACAATAATTAATAAAGTGTTGAAGGAATTTATGTAGAAGGGGAAGAAGACAAGAGTAAAGTGGGATAAGCCGATCCTTCCAATAGAACAAGGTGGTTTAGGATTATCTGATTTCAAGGGATATTTTAGAGCTATACAGTTAAGGCTGAGATATATAACATAAGCAGAAAGCTATAATTCAAAGTGGAAAGGGATAATAATGATGAAATGGGTGGGGGGATTCAAGGAATGAGGAGAGAGTGGGATTATGGATGCAGATCCATAAGGAGAATGACAACAGACATGCTGTTTCACTTAGAAGCTTCATGGAATAAAGACTTGGGTAAAGGGGCAAAAACCTGGGCTCTACAGTTCACTATATGAGAGAGTGTAAGTCTGAGTATCATTGAAGCACCTGGTTCTTTCATGCTGTTCCCCTGGATGAAGTCTAAGACATTTGTCTACTAAAGCTTCTTACTTGATACAGCGGTTCATCTGACATTTGGTTAAGAGGCTATGTTTTCATTGTCATATTACTGGATATATTGTGTTTGGGAGAGGAAAGATAACCCAAAAGTATTCTGCATCTTTTCCATAGTAAGATAGAGTTGGTGAAACTGACACAAGTGACCAGATTACCTTGTAGAATGTAACCAAAAAAAAAAAAAAAAAAAAAACTTAAAAAAGATAATACAAATAAATAAATTAATTTATGAATAAAAAAACTGCCTCCTATAGCTTATGTTTGATATAATAGCTGACTTTTGGTCTGATTTTTGCAGCATGTTGATGTACTCCATCTTAGTCTTGATGTACTATGTTGGGGAGAAGAAGGCATTCCTACATTTAGGTCCATATGTGCTCCACAGTAAGCCTGGGTTATGACTGAAAAGGAGACATAGACCATTCTAGCTACCAAGTTCATAGGATTATAAATTCATAGATGTGTATTAGGATAATGGCCACAAGGGCTTTTTAAGCTTAGCCATGCATCCCAAATCTCTGACAAGTTTTGATACCCTTGATAAGCATAAGTGTGGGGCTGAGAATGAACCATTTACAGGTTACCTGTGTCCATTAGAGACATAGATGCCAAACCAGGGATGAATTTCTGGTTTCCCATCCAATGTCTAAGTTGCACATGAATTGGGTTAGGGATGAACTCTGCTTCACATGGATGGGCAGCCTGTTCCAAAGACGTGGTAGTCTCTGGGATACATACTTATCTCTCCATTTATATCAGTCCTATTTATATCACAGGCTAGGTTTAAGTCTTTAGAATGGGTAATTCTGTTGCTGTTTGTTTTGTGGATATGCAGGAGGTCCATCAGAGTGGGGTCTGACAATGCTCTGTATACCAGGCATAGATCACCCCTCAAAAGCCTGTAGGAGACAGAATACAGGGATAGGTCCTTGAGGCAGTCTGCATAAGATATTTTAGTTATTCCCTGTATTCTTTTATTGAGGAATCTCTGTGGGCATTCCAATCGTTGGATATGCCTGGTTAGGTACATACCAAACGAGACACTGTACTCAATGATACTTCTGATGAGTTACTTAGATGCCATACCACTGTTTATAAGTTGCGCGACATAGAATGATTTCATCAGCACTGTAGACACATGATGGTCAAAGGCTATATTACGATCATTGTCTGTCCCTAAGTCCCTGACTACTGAGTCAACTTTAAGGGGTGTGTTGCTAATATGATAGTTACCGGGGATGAATGACTTTCCAAAGGATACTATTATGCTTTTCTTGGCATTTAGTTTTAGTCCATGCTCTGACACCAGTTGTTTGTCTGTGTCAGCCCCTGCTGGAGAACATTTGTGTCAGTGTGAGATTCAATGACAGCTCCTAATTTGCAATCATCTTCAGATTTAGTCAGCTAGAGACAATTGACATTGGCCTTTCCTTTTGAGAAGAAAATTCCAAAAAGGAGCGGTCCAAGGACTGAACCCTGAGAGATGCCATTTTTGACTGGCCTCTTTGTAGAGTTGGACTCCCCAATTCTATCTTCCTGTGTCTTGTCTGTGAGCTAGTTGTCCATCCACCGGGTGACATATGGGTTTGTACTTAACCTTTTGATTTTGTCAACAATGCCCGAGTGGAGTATTGTGTCAAATGCCTTGGCCAGGTCAAGGTTGGCAGTATGAATGATTTTTTTCCCTCATCCATTGATTCGGTGATCTTCTCAAAGAAGTCCACCAGATTGAGTAGGCATGATATGCCCTTGAGGAAACGAAGCTGAGTTGGGTCCAGTGTCTGGAGGCTTACTATATCTCTATTGATCATCTCCATGATAACTCTTTCCATGGTTTTACATCTAAGATTAGTGAGACTTATGGGTCTGTAGTTTCCAGACTCTGTAGATGGCCCACCTTTGTGCAGAGGGATGACTGTTGCCTTTCTCCATTCATGAGGCACAAAAGCTGTTTGGAGGTTACAGTTAAATAGTAATTCCAGTGGCCCTGATAGGTCATGTGTCATGCTATTTGAAGGCATTCTGGGATATGGTCTGGGCCCATTGATGCAGTGTTCTTGGTCTTAGAGTGAGCATTAAGGACCTGTTCCCTATTGATAGCAGGGGAGCTATATTTGATGATATTTCCTGAGAGAAGGTTGGGGGGGGGTAAATGTGGAGCTGAATTTATCAGCCAGGAGGTTTGCTAAGTCTTCTGGCTCAGTATAGGTGGCTGCATTTACAATGAGCTCTGCACACAATTGTGTATTTCCTTTGAGGTTGTGGACCTAGCTAAAGAATATTTTGTGGTTATTATTGGCATTGGTGGCCAAACTTACCTCAAATTTGGCTTTGGTAGACTTTATTTGTCCTCTGCATTGTCTGTTTAATTTGATGAGAGTGCTTTTAACCTGGTGGGTGTGGCACCTTCAAATTTCTGGCATGATTGTCTTCCTCCTGTTATGCACCCTACTGATTTTGTGATGCTACCAGGGTGGCTTGTTTTTTGAGTTAGTTCTGTAGTTCTTCCTGGTGGGTACAGATGCATCCATGGAGCTCTTAACATGCTTGTACATGGTTTTCTATGAACAGTTCTGCACAGGCATCAGTGTTCTCACTTAGTAGCAGGAGGTTAGCCTTAGAATAGTTCCTGAATATTCCAGGTTTAGCTGGGGGTCCAGGTTTTGTTTTACTTCAAAGGAGACCATTTTGTGGTCTGACCTTACTAGGGAAGGCATTACAATAGGGGGTATGCAGCACTCTCCCATATTAGTGAGGACCAGATCCAGTATGGTTGTACCCGTGGTTGGTGTATTGACTATCTGGTCCAGGGAGTTTGTGTTTACAAAATCCAGGAATCTCTGTGCATGTACATTTGGTGTTGTACAGGTTTCCCAGTTAATAGTGGGTAATTAAAGTCACCCATTAATATGGTATTGGTTTAGATGGCTAGTGTTTCTAATAAGTTTAAATACATGGTATGGGTTTCCTGGGTCACAGATGGGGGCCTATAACTTGTAAGGGAGTGGCATTAAATTTTGCCTATGGTGATTTGAACATGGAGCAACTTGAGTGCATTGTCCTGTTTGACCAGCCTTATAGTATATTTATCTTTGATGTAAATATAGACAACTCCACCTTTAATCCTTGTCTATGAAGTAGCTGGTCTAAATGTGTGGAAGGCATTATAACCTAGCACTGCCTTTCTAAGTATATTTAAATGAAAGAAATTATTAAATAAAATGCATGTACCTGTATGCATGCATGCTTTTCTTGATCTTATTTGTGTGTGTGTCTGTGTGTGCATGGATCTGCATGCATGTGTTTGTGTGTGTGTGTGTGTGTGTGTGTGTGTGTGTGTGTGTGTGTGTGTGTATGGCTATATATGGCTTTCTAGTAGTCTGTCAAATATTTATTTTATTGAGTGATAAAAGCACCTGCAGATACAGATGTCAAAAAAGTGTGATCAAATATGTTTGTGTAAAATAAGTGTGAGTTTGGGATGTCAGTGATAAAACTTTTGAATATACCAAAAGTTTCAGAATTATAGGTTGGAGTATGTCTGAGTGTTTGCGAGTTATGGTTAGAGGAAGTGTTAGGAAACAGCATGGATTTATTGTTTGTGTGTTAGGGATAGAGTAAGGGCTAGGTAAAGAGATTAAGTGCTGTGCATAGATGCTGTTGTATGTGATGTGTATGAGTGTCTTGTTCAGTGGCAATTTTACACAAAAGGTTTTTCTAAGGTAAGGTGTAGGGTTGGGGTTTAGGGTCTGGGTTAAGGTCAGCAAGCATTAACAAGGTAGGGTAAGGTGTTGAAGATTAACTAGTTTCTGACTTCTGTTGAAAATATTTCTGCTGTAAATAAACAGCAAAATATTGAAAGTGATGAAGAAGTGCAGTGCCCTAACTGTTAAGGTAAACTTTTAACTGCTTTTATTTAAATATCTAGAATATTTATTAAACTGCAAATGTGGCAACATTCACATATGGTTAGCTACATTTACAAAAATAAATGTAGGATCTGTCTCTTTAGACCTATATAAATCTAGTCCATCCATAAGCTTTCTATAACTTCTTTCAAGAGAAGAGGAGTTTCATATATATGCAGTGGTATCCCTTTCAGAAGCTCGAGTTTTCAGAAATCTGAAAATGATATCATCAAGACCATATTATCAAGTTTCTAAAAACTCAAAGCTTTTGAATAGAGATTGCAGTACAGTGAGGATCAGGAAATGTACCCTTTCCCCACTGTAGTGCAGTCTTGGAGTTGACATATATAATATGCAGGGGGTGTGATTTTTTTTTTCAAGTTCGAGTTTTCGAAATCATGATCTTATCATCTTGACAATATGAATTTCAAGTTTCTGAAAATGCACATTTCTGACATATACCCATGCAGTGACATTTCATTTTCCCATAAAATATAAACTTATCATATAGAGACAAAAATTGTTATATTTATTTTGAAAAGGTAGAGAAATTGTTAATTAATACAGAAATCCTCTTCACCTGGTAAGTCAAAAGACAGTTATTTTCTTTTTTCTTTGTTCCCCCTTTTGGAACATTGCAGGTGCCTCCTAAAGTCTGTGTGTCTCTATATATGTCTGAAGTCGGGCATCAAAGTTGTTACCTTAGCTTTGGAAGAATTGCTGCTACTTTCTTGCACCCAATGTAACACTCACTTATAATGGTCTTAAAGTAAAGAAAGCTGTAATATGAAATGCACCAAAACAGATGCAGCTACAGTTAGACCAACATGAAGGAAACATTGCTGATAACTTAGGCATATCTAATTCTGAATCAGTGAAGGTACTGCTGTAATTCTTGTTTGGCATCTCACTAAAGTCTTGAAATCAAAAGAAAGCTGTAATAAGTCAAAGACAAATGAAATGTAGCTACATTGCTAATAAGACTAGAAAATAAATTGTTAGTAACTGTATTTTCATTAGACAAAAAAGAAATAGACAAAAAAGCAAGATAAAGATGATGTGCTATTTCAAATCCTTTAATAGAATAACATAAAAAATATTTACAGTAAACTCTCGATTAACTGGCACTCATGGGGATTGGTAGATGCCGGATAACTGTAGTTTCTGGTTGCTTGAGAGTTACTATTACAAATAGGCCTGACTAATACTATGCCCTATACTATTTGTTTGGTTTGACTTGTTCTTAGGTTGGGGAGAGAGGGAATTTATTCATATCTTCATTTTTAAAACTCTAAAACTCTAAAAACATAAGGTACGTTTCTGTGGAGAGATGGAGCAGAAAGTGCAACACATGAAAATTGTACTGTATTTCTTCAGTTCTTTTTTCTGGTTGCTTGAGAGATATGGTTGCTTGAGCTTTGGTTATCTGAGAGTTTACTGTAGTGCTTTCATACACAGAATGAATACGCAACACAGTGATCTCATCAAATAAATACCAGTGCAAACCATCTTCGAATACATGTCTTTGGATAACAAGGCAGCCATATGAAACAAAGTTAATTGAAGCAATTGAAACAAAAAACAATCCATATAAAATCTTTAAACTAACCTGTATGCGAATTCTTTTGACAAAAAAGTTAGATGTTGAAATTAATGAATTTTAAGAATGTGCATTTATTAATTTCAACATTTATTAATTTAATTTATTAATTTCAATATGTAACATTTTTGGACATATTTTTGCATATTCACAATGGCTGTTTAGATTTGCATGCTTTTATGATGCTCATGGTAAGTTTGGACCTGCTATTGTTAATAGAGTCCACGCACGTCACTTTAAAGATTTGATACAGACTGCCTTTTTATTTCAATTGTTTCAATTAGCTTTGTTTCAAGCGGCTGCCTTGGTTTTCAATGGTATGTATTCTAAGATGGTTTTCACCAGTATTTATTTGATGAAATCATGGTGTTGCATATTCATTCTGATGAAGTCCATTTAAGTACATTCAAAAATAACTTCACAGCCCTGTTATGGGGAGTCATTTCACTATCAGTTCTTTCTGAGATTAAACATTCGAATGACAGAATTTCCAGCCTTGTAGGCATTCATCCAAAATTTAGTTTTCACCTCCTAATACTACTCCTAACTAATATTACTCCTCTGAATCCAGATCATGTAAAAAGTAGTGAAACAAAAGAAATGGAAATAAAAAAGCAATTAGTGATACAGAAATGCTAGCAGTATTAAAATCATATTCATGCCTTTCTTGTTTTTATCAGGCAGCTGTCACTTAGTTTTGCATGTATGTTATAAAACATATTTAGTTGTGGTATACATGCTGACCATTACCTGCTATATCTGATATATTTATGATTTTTTATGGCTTTTAACTGTTTGATTGAAGGTGTTTGAAAATAAGCTCTAAATGTTTGCTGGGCAGAAAATAAGCTTTACATGTTTGCTGGGCAAAAGTCATTATGCAGATGGAATTGCTTCAATTCTAACTCACCAAAAGAGTGTGTAAAATGTCATGTCTGTTAAAGATTTTCTATATTCTGAATAACCTTTACATCAATATTAACTTTTTAATTGCTTTGTTTTTGGTTTTAAAGCTATCTAGACATGTTTGCTAAAAATGTGAAAAAGAATAGAACTACTTTACATAAATGAATGAATGGAAGAGATTAATGAAATTTCACATGCTTATAAATATGCTGTGTTAAATAATTTGAAGGTTTTATCATTACTAAGTCTTTTTTTATTGGCTTTACAGTTACTTCATTTTAGAATATAGGGTATCACTTTTAAATAAAGTTTTTTTAAATGAACTTTAAATATCTTGTTTTATCATAACTTAAAGCCGTGCTTTAGTTTTTAGTCTTTGAAATTGAACAACATAGTGAATTTAAAAAAGTTCCAGATATTGTGACATAGTGACTGTGCTGATGAATATATGATGATCTAGGCAGATTCTACATAATTTCACAATGTGACAAAAGTATATGAAGATTCAGGTATTTTTATCAGCTTATTGCCAAACTACCATGCAGGTATGTCTTTGTGGGTGTGCATGCATGTGTGCATGTGTGTGTGTGTGTGTGTGTGTGTGTGTGTGTGTGTGTGTGTGTGTGTGTGTGTGTGTGTGTGTGTTTAGTAGTCTGTTTGTTAAACTTCCTTGCTTCTTTTTTCAGCTCTTTTTGATGTCAAAATATAGAAATATATTCAAGATCAGTGAAATTGATGAGTAATGGTAGAAAAATTATGCATTTTTACTATGAAGTGGATCACTGCAATTGTTCCAACATCAAATGAAGATCTGTCAGTGGCTCAGAAACAGACAGATTAGAATAGATTATCAAAAGGGTAAAAAAAGAAGCAATGAGAATTCATGCAGTGCCTTGAAAAATGGCAATGCCCATATGTGTAAACATAATGTTTACAGCTATTTCAGTGGGTTAAGTTCCTGTGTTAAGAATTTGGTAGACCAAACTTTGAGAAGTCAAGCTGCAGCTGTTAGTGGGATAACTTAAGGAGTATGGGAAAAAATGTAGTTTGGGAAGGTGTTATTATAAATGTGGCATTTATGTGCTAAACTGAGGCTTTCTGTAATGTCTCTATAAGGTTTGTGATTGCCTGAAACATTAACAGACTTCTGGTGACAAGGATGCCATCTGTGGAATAAATGGTGAGGGCTTTGACTCTGAGAGATTAATTTTATTTTAGTGCAAAATGTATTTTCATTATTTTAGGAACTCTGATGAAGTTATTCCTTACTTTATATATACTAGCTGGAATTTATAGACAGCACATTGTACACTTTGAGTTAGCTTCAGGTGTGCATGGTAAGAAGACATAGCACAACTGCGCAGTAGTCAAAACACTGCAGTATGCTGTGTAAGCTAATAAAAGCACAATGATGTGGAAATGAGAAATGCTGTGAAAATCAGCCACAATGGTTAGCAAACAAGGGAATACAAAATGGCAGAAGATTTCAGAAAAAAATTATAAATAAACAGCTAGGCTAAGTGGTGGTGCTCAGACTTTTTGAATACTTTGATTCATGGAGTGATGTCAGGAATAGCTGCAATGATAGCACAGTGACGTGTTGGAAGCCTTCATCAGAAGCATTGCCCACAATTTTGCAAATCACCCCCCATGCAATAAGAAGAGGTACACACAGTATCTGGCATAACATCAATTCATAGACCAACAGACTGTGGACTGTTTTTGAGTGGACAGGGCTGCTGTAAGGGACCTAGTCAAACTGTATCACCCAGAAGCACACTTAAGGGGAGATGCATGGTATGCCCATTTATGAGGAGAGTAAGATCTATGCATCCTTAACTATCTTAACTACAGGAACCTTCCATTGACCTACAGAGGGATGTGTTGGGGATAACACAGGTATACATCTCATGAATCCTAAACTAATTCCTTGATATAATGCTACAGCATGTGGGGGATCATATCTGTTTCTACAAGACCGTGGAACAGAGAGAGAGAGAGAGAATCATCACCATGCAGCCCTTTTATGAGGTAAGTCATGAGGTCCTGGGACCCATAATTTGCATTCAAATTGCTAAATAATTCCCTGATTATTCAAATGACCTCTGATACATCAACAGAAAGAGCTCCTACCCTTGAACTGCAGAATGGTCTTTCATGCCCAGGGCATTATATATAATATATATTCAAAATATATATGTTGCATCTATTTGCTCCCCTGGCTGTTCACATTATTTGTTTTAGCACACATCTGACTTGCAATAATGGCTTTTTTCAGGGTACTTCACAGAGGGCCACAAGGTATTCGGGTTTATACACCCTTTTTCATGCAAGCAGGGAAAAAGGCACATATAATATGTTGCATGTTGTGTGTTGTCGGTAATGCTGGATATGTGGTTGATGACCCTGACACGCTACACTCAGACAATGCAAGAAATGAGCAAAAATAGAGAATGCATCAAGCAATTCCAGGGATGCTTTCAATGTTGAGACCTCAGGAGGGCAACTTCAATCTTGTCCAGACATACACAGTAACATCTTTGTTGTGTGTGCCATGCTACATAAAATTATATTGTGAAACACAACTGGAGCAGCAAGTGAACATTTATAGCAGGAACTACCACACAAATCACAGCACCAGCAGAAGGGCAGGACAGAAACTCAGTGGAGGAGCATGCAGCAGAGGAACTATGGCCAAGACAGAGCTGGGCACAATGCTTTGCAGAACTGGCAAAGAGGAGGCATATTGTCTACAACTATGAATCATGGCACAAACAGACAGACAGGATAAAATGATGCATGCCTTATCATACTCAAGTTATGCAGGGCTGTAGATGGACTGGCCATTCTGTGAAAATTACATTGTTGTACTCAAACTAATTAAAAAGTATACAGGACAAAATTAACATCTTTTGCATAGGATGGACATAATGACAGGAAACACTTTAATATGTTTAACGATCCTGGGAGGTGAACATGGTAGGTCTATCTTCTGGGAGGCTTTGGGGAGCCAAAGATCACTTCCTCAAGTGGTGTAGTTAAGTTGCCCTGACATGACCATTGGGGGTGTCTACTGCCAGTGGTCATGTCAGGGCAGCTTAACCATTGTCATTTTTCACTATACTGACATATAGTAGCAAGGTCTGATGCAGTCAATAGTAGGAGAAAGGTAGAATTGCAAGACTGTGCACATGCATCATGACAGGGTGTGCCATATACTGATCCTAATGAGTGCCATTGACTATAACCTGGACAATGTTAACTAGTTGGAGTTACAGCCTATATGACAGGGACAAGGTAGAAATACAGCTGTATGTTTATGGGCATCACAACAGTTAGAGACTCTGTATGGAAAGTTGTGGGATACAAACAAACATGGAGATGGCACCTCCCCACTGCTCACCATGCCTTATCAAATGCAATTTGTACTCTGCAAAACCTTCCCCAATTCAATACTGTAGCTATGCCTTAACATATGGCTCTGGGGCCTCATACCCGTTATGACATATGCATCACATGGATTCACAGTTTGAACCCTAGTCAGAATCGACAGTGCCATGTCAGTGTCATGGACCCCAGTAACATATACAGCATGAAAACAGCTACAGGGATTGTAATTGCTCCTGATATACATTGCCAGCCAGTACTTCTTATTTAATTCTCAGAACTCCACAATGATAGAGGAATTAGTAAAATCTCTCTCTCTCTTTTTTTTTTTTTGCTCCAAAAGTGGACCTGTTTGAATGGCCATGGCTGCTTCAGACAGTGAACAATGCAGGGATCCAGCTTGATTTGTCAGAGACAGAATGAATTTCCTGCTGTTATTGTATAGCTCTCTCTCTCTCTCTATATATATATACATATATATATATATATCTAGAGGGAGAGAGAGAGAGAGACAGCTATATATATCTATATATATATATATATATATATATATATATATATATTTGTATATGTATATCTGTCTATCTATCTACATATACCAACTTGTAAGATGTATAACAGTGAGGAAAAGTGCAACCTCAAAGATTGACAAAATTGCTTTCCAGCTGTTTTTATTCTGTCAAAATGACATTCGGGATAAATGCCTTCAGTAGAGCGACTGTAACCCATGTGACCTCATGTTTTGATCACATTAGTTTTAATTGTCAACATTTTTAACAGATTCCAGTTACTGAAAGCTAGCTTTATTCTTATTTCAAAGAAGTTGATCATGAAAAAAGCACAGTACTGCATTGTATCAATATAAAAAATGAGCGTGTAGACTCTGTACCAGAATATAAACCTAACAAGACTATATTTAAAAAATACAAGAACCCCAGCAAGTGCAGAGCTGTTTTTATCAGTCTGAATCTGCACACCAATAACATTTCAGTGCACCTCACTATTTCTCCCTAAGCAAGTATTACTTAAGATTCTCTTCCCGCCTCCTTCTAGCCACTGCTTTCCCGCTGTTGTCTTTGGTTTGCTGCCTTCGATTTCTTACAAGAGAATATTCTAAATTCAGAATAGTGATACTGTCAAAACATGCAGCAATCTCCTGGCCACATTTTCATGATGTAATAGCCAGTAATGAAGGAGACAAGATAAATTAACCTGAACGAAAATACATGGCCCGACATACTGAGCAATTTTTCTGTTTACACCTTAACTCCAAGTCCTTGCAGACTGTTTAAAGATCTTAAACACTATGTCTCTCAAACTGCAGTCATATAGGTGTTTTGGGAACAATATATCTTCTTCTGAATTTGGGATAGGTTAGCATTGTGAAAAAGAGAAGCATGAAGCACACTTCACTGGGAACAGAGAATGCCATGCCTTAGCGCATTCTTAACAAACACTTTGCAAAACATATCAGGTGAGGTCAGTGTTTTGCAATTTTTAACCACTGACTCATTCAAATAATCATGTTCCTTAAATGCAATTTCCTCTCCCTGAAAAAAGAAATGCTTATAGGTTCATAGTTTCAGAGGTGTTTACTAGGCTAATGACCACAAGGACCCTTTTAAGCCTAGCCAAGCATCCCAAATCACTGACAAGTTCTGATAACCTTGATAGGTGTAAGCACAGGCCTGGGAGATGAACCATTTACAGGTTACCTGTTTGCATTAGAGACACAGGTGCCAAAACAGGGAATAACCAGGGATAAATTTCTGTTTTCCCATCCAATTGTACACGTTGCAAATCAATTGCATTAGGGAGGAACTCTGCTTCACATGGATGGGGAGCCTTTTCCATAGATGGGATACTTTCTGGGATACTTACATATCTCTCCAGCAGGTCCTAGTTATATCACAGGCAAGGTTTAAGTCTTTAAAATGGGTAATTCTGGTACTGTTTGTTTTGTGGATATGCAGGAGGTCCATTAGAGTGAGGTCTGACAATGTCCTCTATCCCAGGCAGAGATCTCCCCTCAATAGCTTCTAGGAGACAGAATACAGGGATAGGGCTTTGAGACAGTCTGCATAGAACATATTACTTATGCCCCATATTCTTTTAGTAAGGAGCCTCTGTGGACATTCCAGTTGTTGGATATGCCTAGTTAGGTACATGCCAAAGGGTGAATTGTACATAATGATAGGTCTGATGAATGCTGAATACAGTGGAACAATGACTTCCGTGGACTTAGATGTCATACCTTTGTTTTTAAGTTGCACAACATAGAATTATTTCCTCACCACTGTAGACCCATGATGATCAAAGGCTAGATTGCTATCTATGTGTGTCCCTAAGTCCCTGACTACTGGGTCAATGCTAAGGGGTGGGTTGTGAATATAATAGTTACCAGGGATGTATGACTTCCCAAAGGATACTATTATACATTTCTTGGCATTTAGTTTTAGTCCATGGCTCTGACACCAGTTATTTGTCTGTGTCAGCCCCTCTGGGAGAACAATTGTGTCAGTGTGCAATTCAATGACAACTCCTAATTTGCAATCATATGGAAATTTAGTTAGCCAGAGACCACTGACATTGGCCTTGACATCTGAGAAGTAAATGCCAAAAAGGAGCGGTCCAAGGACTAATCCCTGAGGGACTTCACTTGTGACTGGCCTTTTTGTAGAGGTGGACTCCCCGATTCTAACTTCCTGGCTCCTGTCTGTGAGCCATTAGGCTACCCACTGGATAACATATGGATTTGTACCTAACATTTTGAGTTTATCAACAATGCCTGAGTGGAGTATTGTGTCAAATGCCTTGGCCAGGTCAAGGTAGGCAGTGTGAATGATTTTGCCCTCATCCATTTCTTTGGTGACCTTCTCAAATAAGTCCACCAGGTTGAGTAGGCATGATCTGCTCTTGAGGAAACCAAGCTGGGTTGGGTCCAGTGTCGGGAAGTTTACTATACCTTTATTGTCATCTCCATGATAATTCTTTCCATGGATTTACATATAAGACTAGTGAGATGCATGGATCTGTAGTTCCAGGGTCTGTAAATGGCCCACCTTTGCGCAGAGGGATGACTTTTGCCTTTTTCCATTCATGAGGCACAAAGCCTTTTTGGTGGCTACAGTTAAATAGTAATTCCAGAGGCCCTGATAGGTTATGTTTCATGCTATTTAGAAGGCATCCTGGGATATTGTCTGGGCTCATTGATGCAGTATTCTTGGTCTTATTTTCTTATTTTTCATGTATTTTTTCTCCACCTTCCTTTGCATAATTCTTGTCACATTTTATATCACTGTATCTCTCATTAATTCACTTTCCAGGCTGACAGATTGTTGTTATCCTTTCTTTATGTTCCTAACTTTCGGGATGTTTCATTGTCTCATTCTTCTGTGGTTTCCTTCTTCTAATAGTAAAACAATTTCTTACAAAAGTCCTCTTGAAACCCTACTTTAAATGTATGGTCTACATTATATATATATATATATATATATATATATATATATATATATATATATATATATATATATATATATGTATCAAACCAGATGTCATGATTCTGATACTCAAATAAGTACAAAACAACTGTGTTCCTAACAATGAGGTTCACCTAAAATAAGATGGTTATACAGCCTGAACTGATAGACTGTGTCTTCTGGAAATGAACCTGTAACATTTGAGATGCTGTTATAGCAGCCCAAACAAGTGCACATTCATTTTTGGCTACTGTATGTTTTTATAAAGTCTTATTCTCTCACTTTTTTTTCTCTAAAAGAGCCTCCAAACCATGTGGCTAACCTACTTATGAAAAGTAAAGAATCAAATACATTTTTGTTAAAGTAGTGTGAAAAGTACTGTCTCAGCAACAGATATACCTTTTTAATCTCATCAAGAGCTAGGAAAGCAGTGCACTATCTATGAGCATAATCTTTTATTGATGCTATGTCTGAATACACAGATTCGATTTACAAGAAATGATGCCTAAAGAAAGTAAATTTATAGGAACTCAATTGAAAATACCAAGGAAAATTTCAGCAGTCAGGACAACAGAATATTAGAAGTTGACCTAATATGACAGGGCTAAGACTTTATACATCTTATCTCAGGAAAAGCCAAACTGATTTAGATAACTGAGGATGGCAGTAAAACACCTTAATATTTGGTGTGCCAACAAGTTTTGAGGGTGTATCCTGTCTGAGAGGATCAGAAATATATTTCTGTGTTGCTTTCACCAGGATTTTGCCCATACAACATGTTTACAGTGCTTGCACTGGAAAAAAAATATCTCAGTACTCCTCTAATGTACATTTTATTTCCATTTCCTGCATTTAGAGTTTAAATCCTGCAAAATATTTCAGAAAAATGTCTAATGATTCAAGATGCTTAAACAGTAACAGTTACCCAACATTTTTCTTGATGTTCTGTATGCAGTGACACCAGGTTATTTCCCCTCTTAAACATATATTTCTTCAACTATAGTCAAATATCTGCTATAAATGTTGTCAAGTTATATGGTATTTAACTTTCATACAGTTTAATCCAAAAAAGGTATGCAGGTCCTAATGAAAAAATGCCTTCTTCAAATTTCTGATGTAATAGCTGTTGTAACACTGCAGAAATAACTGAATAAATCAGACCAAGTCTCAACTGGTTGTAAAATTTTAATAGCAGGAGAAACCTTTTAGCAAAATGTGGACATAGAAGTAGTTCTGAAATGCAAAAACAGTTTAATATATGCAGGTGCCTGTTTTTTTTTTTTTTTTGTCTGATGTTTCATTCAGATGTAAGATAAGTCATTCTAATTTAGAAGATGTAGACGAGTATTCATAGTCTAGGACTTTGCAAATGTATTATGGTTATGTGCAAATAGCAATGCTACATGCATATGCAAATAAGGTCAGTTAAAGGCATTTGCTATGAATACAGAAAACCAAAGCATTTTTTAAAAACAAGCCCATATTTTGCAAAGAATACGTTATATAAAGTTCGACATTATGATCTTCTGAATTACTTCACAAAATTATACATTGTTGTTACTGTGAAGATAGGGTGAAGATAGATGAAGGCTGCCAGCCTAGCCAGATAGAACTTTGGAGATAATTCTGTCATCTGTAAATATTAATGTAAACTTCAGGCTTGTTGTCTTAAATGGTAAAAATAGTGTTACATGTGAAACTGTAAAAATGTAACAACAGTGCACTCTGCTGTAGGGAAGCTAAGTCAAGCATTTTATGACTGTCTCTGATCTTTAAAGTTGGCTCCAACCTGTCTAGATGAAGGAATTCTTGCTATTGTTTTAAGGCCAGAGTTAATGGCCAGAATTTGCATGCATAAATGTCCTTAATGGCTTTGCTTCCTGACCTGGTGTGAGCTTACTAAAGAATGTAGCCTGTTAGCTTGGGAAACCCAGGAAAGTGTGAATAATGATGTAATGTGAACCAGGAATGTGATTTTAAAAACAAAGAGAATCAGAGAGCATTAAGCATTTTTGTCTTGACCATCCAACTCATCAGCACTCTGCCTTTGCTCTATATGTAAGTTTATCTTAGATTTGTGTTTTCTCTTAGAAATAGTTTGAAACTAGAAAGATTAGACTAAGTGTTTTTCTGTGATGTCAGAACTTTACTACTGAATTATTTTAAGTATTTCTCTGTGATCTCCGAACTCTTGACTAGCACTGTGTAGTAAAAAGTATTGTCTTGTGTTTTGACTATTTGTTATTAAACATTTTTAAATCCTTTCAATTGTGGCTGTTTTTGTAGAGATAACTTAAGCTCTTTAGAGTACTGCATGCCTTTAGTAAAATTGTACAAAACCACTCCAATAGCTTTATCCATGGGCTGTACTACCAATTGGATAATAATATTGCACAGTAATAAATAGACACCCTTTTAAGGACCTTTGAGTAGCTGATAAATATTAGTGGGTGGTGGCAGCTGGTACTACCGCATAGTCTGGGAAAAAAGGGCACAGCTGTAGAACATGTGCCAGGTTTCCCCAGGGGTGTCTGTGTGGTTGTATAAACTCTTCTCAAATTGTGTGTGTGTGTGTGTGTGTGTGTGTGTGTGTGTGTGTGTGTGTGTGTGTGTGTGTGTGTGTGTGTGTGTGTGTGTGTGTGTGTGTGTGTGTGTGTGTGTGTGTGTGTGTGTGTGTGTGTGTGTGTGTGTGTGTGTGGGTGTGTGTGGGTGTCTATGGGTGTGTGTGTGTGAGCTACTTGGGAAGGGACACAAAGCACTGATTAGACAGAAAGGGTGCTGGAAATTTTAGCTTGCCCACTAGGCTGAGATCTTGGCCCTATAGCTGTGCCAGTGGGGAGTCTTATTGGGGACCTGGAGAGTAAAGGAGTGACCAGTCCTAGACTGACTGTGATCTATGTATGCTCTTAAGAGAAATTGCACTTTACTGTGTGTATTTGTTATCCTTTCCTCCTATATGAGATGCCCCTCACTGGTGTTAGTGGTGAGGATTGAGGCCCCTTGATTGCTGGGCCAGGGCACGGGTGTCACAGTTACTTTTTCTTTCTTTCTTTTTTTTTAATTATTTTTTACATATTGATGCAATCACCTTTAAAGCATTTTAGGAAAGCTGTGGATTGCACAGCAGATAACACTGATTTTTAAACAAAGAAAAGGGGATTATAATTTTATATAGGAGCATCCTTTTTGTGAATACTCTGATGGCTTCATTAAAGAAATGGTGGTGATAGGAAAGAATGAAAAAGAGGAGACTAGACAAAGTGGGGACAGCAAAGAGGGGGACACAAAGGGTAAACTTCAAGAGAGTTTTTGATGGAGAAGGTTGGAGAGGATGGGCACTATGTTTTTGTCAGGAAATAGTCCCTCTATTTTTCATTTTTTATAAGAGGGTAGTGGAGGTGGGGAATAGGGAAGAGGGTAAAGGAGAAAGGGTAAGGGAAGAAGAACTGAGGAAGTGCCATCTTGAATCCAAGTCCACAGACCCTCAAATACATCCACTGCCAGATGCTGTTGCAGTAGAGGACCGTGCTGTTGAAGGGGTTGGGGTCTGTGTTGGAGATGTGGTCAGGACCACCTGGAAGAGCGTGTCTTATACATGCTGAAGAAAGGCTTATACTGTCTGAATTCTCCTGTCCTCTATCTCTAACAGTATGTCTTCAACCAAACTCCAAAGCTCCATTTCTGTGTGGCTTGACAGGCTGCCATTTACTGGAGTGCCTGCAGGACAGGTGCCTCTACTCTGACCCTTTCAAGGATATCACTGGACAGACAGAGGGTGAGCCTTACCTAGCCTGGGAGGAACACATTTGCATTGCTCCTGAGGGATTTGAACCTGTGAAAAAAACTAAAATAAATGGGTGAGAAGCAAACCGAAAAAGGAGAAAGGAATGCATAAGCAAAATAAGAAACAAAGAGAAAAAAAAGAAAGGGAGAGACAAAACATAAAATGCACAATAAATCCACACAACACATTTTATATGTCATTTAATACAATATTGAAATACTGGAGTAAAGTCTTTATTGAAGTCAAGTTTATGTATCTGAACCACTTAATCATACACTGAGGAGGTAGTGATTTGAGATGTGCTTTTGTACTTGGGAAGAATGATGAGATTAGTGCTTGTGCATACTTGTGATGAACTGAAACCACAAGGGTTTTTAAAATAGAGTAACCAAAAGTAAACGCCAAGAGCAAAACACAGTAGGTAATCCAAAACCGCATATAAATGTCCTCGACACTTCAATAGTTGCAATATATCCAACGCATCAAAAACAAAAAGCAGCAACGAAGCAGCAGCTAATTCAATATGAAAATTTAATGATGGTACACAAACAGGTTAGCGCTTTCACCAAACGGCTTCATCAGACCTATAACAGTCATCAAATCTATTAGTTTATATATATAAAAAACGGCGGGAAATTCAATCAATCTTAAAGTGAAAATGCAATATAAAACATGTATACATATTTCACCTATTAATACAACACTATATGGGAAATATGTAACCCTCCTAAAACTAATACAATAAAATCTATCTAAAAAAAATATATATATATATGTCTAAAAGATATGTATACAAATCCAATATATGTAATATAATGAATGGCATGCTAATCCTGCAGAGAATGATACAATAAAAACTATCAGGAAACAAAAAAATAAATAAATAACATCTGCAGTATAACAAATGAATAGCATCTGCAGTATAACAAATGATGATCATATGCATGTATATACATGAACAATGTCACCTAAAGGCCTAAAACAGTAAGATATAAATAACTAAAATGTGACATCTCTAAATAGAAAAATGGTGTGCAATCTAACAAACATGTCAACCTAAAACAATGTATAGAAGTAAAACAATGAAAAAAGGGAAACTAAGCCCTTAATTTCCTCATCTTAAGGAAGGGCTGGATAGGAGCTTTACCATTCAAACCAGGGCTGGAGTCTGATCTAAATCTCATGATCCAGTTGGTCTCTTTCGCTTCTGTAAATGTTTTAATATCCCCTCCCCTAATACTTCTTGATATATTTTCTATGATCTTAAACCTAAATTCATGTTTTTTTTCAGGGTTTTTGACTTTCTGAAGAGGTGTGTCACTTTGTAAAACACTTTTTCAATTTTCATGTTACCATTAAAGTTTTAATGATTTTTTATGCATAGTATGAACTTGTAAGACAAATATATTCCACAGGAGTCATTAAACTCCATGTAGGCTCTGCACAGAGCCAACACAGTGTATCTATGACCACGACTACAGTCAGTGTGCAGCAACATGCAGTGCATATTAAGTGCTAAGTTTCGCAGCTCATAACAGTATTGCTGGCTGTGAAACCTTGTAAACCAACACTTATATAGAGTCCACATAAAAAAGAGCACATACAGTCCACAGATTTGTGCAGAATGCCATAATGATCACCAGGGCTGTACACATCATAGCTCTCACCCTCTTAGTGCAAGAAATTTACAAAACCTAACATAATGGGGGGCAATGGCACAAAAATAGAGATAGAATTTAAATATTGCTCTTATCAAAGCTGCTAGAGTAATAGGTTTTGTGTTACCATATATTACCTGAGGGATTTGAAGTCTGAAACTCAGATGTATGTCATTAGTAATTTGCCAGAAAACCAACAAATGTTATGAGAAATAGACCAAAAATAAGAAGCAAAAATCAGGACATTCTGCGAAAATCTGGATAGTTGATAGGTATTTTTGCAAAATGCAGCTTTGCTGCCCTGCTCCCAAATGAACCGTACATATCAGAGGTAATGCAGACCATACCTCTCAACCTTTTAGGGCAAGACATCTGGACAAACCATGACATAATGGGGGTGTCAATGGCACAAAAATAGGACAGCTTTTAAATATTGTTCTTTTAAACTTAGAATTGTGCTTGAATAACAGGGTTTGTTTTAAGATGCATTTTCTAAAGAATTTGAAGTGTGAAACACAAATGTATGTAATTATTTAGTGAGTTCAGTCCTGAGATGATCCCAGTGATATGGTACAAAAAAAAAAAAAAACAGAAATATTGGGAGGAACAAACCAAAATTTTGAGGGGGAAAATATGCATATTCTGTAAAAATCTGGACTGTTGAGGGGTGTGGTATACATACTTCTTAAAGCCTTACATAAAGAAATATGGACAAAAGCCATACATAATGTGAGGGAAAAGGATGAAAACTAGGAACCATACCTTTCAACCTCTTGGCACAAGAAATCTGGACAAAGCATGACATAATGTGCGGACAAAGGGCCAAATATATGGACATGTTTTAAATATTTGTCTTATAAACTTAGAAAGTGGCTAGAATAACAGAAGTTGTGTTAGCATGCATTGTCTGAATGACGTGAAGTCTGTAACTCAAAGGCATGCCATTATTTAGCAATCCTTAGATCATACTAGTAATTTGAAAGAAAACCACATGTTTTATGAAGACTAGACCAATAATCAGAGGCAAATAGCTGGACATTCTACAAAAAATCTGGACAGTTGAGAGGTATGCTAGGGACACACTTATTAACTATTGCTCTTACAAACTTAGAAAGTTGATTGAATGACAGGTTTTGCATTCCCATGAATTGCCAGACGGGTATGAAGTCTAAGACGCAAACAGATGAGCCTGCACACACACACTGGATAACTAATATGATGCATCCACACTCTATGAGGGTAACCATGCACACATTCCTGGTCCTGTAATATCTGCAGGAGGTGTTAAGAGGGACACTGCTATACCTGTATGTGACAGTATGGGCATTACAAGCTAGTTGCCTTGTGTGCATGGCAAATATCAATGGCAAATTTCACACTGACACAAATGGTATACATGCCATTAATATTGTCAAACACTTATGCATGCAGTGTGTGCATAAGATGAACAGGTAGCACACATGCATTTGGTGTAACAACTTGACTGATGTTCCGCACCATCAGACAATCATGTATATTCCACACAAAGAAAAGCTAGGTATGGACAATAAGCTGTGTGACAGGGCATGGTGACAAAGGTAGTGCACTTCTGTTACACATCACTGGAACATGTGTAGGGAGGTACACAAAATAGTTTGCATTGTACTCAGTTATCTGTGTGATGAAGGCTGCAAACCATCTTAGTATGCCCTCTGATGTGCATGTTCTACACATACTCAGTACTTGTGTTACAGTCTATGGAGTAGTCAGCACTGTGACCACATTAAGTGTGGCCTCTAGTCCAATACCCTTTATAAACACAAAATCAAACATCCTACAGCTAAATTTAGATTTGTTATTATAGATAGAATTATGCTTAAAACTAGAAACATAATAGGTTGTCATAGCATATTAAACAAGAAAGATAAGAAATGGATTATTTTATTGGGTGCACTTTTTTCTCCAGGACCCAATGAGCATCTATGATTAACCATTGAGATTTGTATGTTTGTTATTTAATGAGGGGGTATGGGTATATGTCCATGTTGCACTGAGGAATGCTTTTTAGTCTGCTAATTTTTTGTGTTATTTCATTGATTAAAAAGTTTTGTGAGCTGACAAATGTGTGCTGGCCTTCAGTTTTTCATTTGTATGTACCACTTACCCTCTACCCCAGGACACAGGTAACATACCTACTGGTATGATTATAGCATTGGATGTGCACATTATATTTGGGTGTTGTGTCTTTTTCATGATGTAACACATCCCTCCATGTGTCTCATCAATGCAGGTTTTGTCATTGCTGTGGCAGCAGTCTCTGCTATGTGTTGAAGTTGTGTGTATTATACTAATATCACAGTTATAGTCAATGATTGCCCATAAGCTGTAGTCCTTCAGGCAACTGTTTGGGCACAGCATGTGTATATCATCTGTGATGTTCATCACTTAACTAAGGGGCAGTCAAGAGCCTAGCAGACACCCCTGATGTACTGACCTGATCACTGGACCTGAGAATATA
This sequence comes from Protopterus annectens, assembly GCF_019279795.1. Classification (NCBI taxonomy): domain Eukaryota; kingdom Metazoa; phylum Chordata; order Ceratodontiformes; family Protopteridae; genus Protopterus; species Protopterus annectens. Next base: position 218,869,717 of record NC_056729.1, on the reverse strand, counting down.
TGTCAGATCACACATTTCAACATAGTGAGATGCCACTATGTCATGCACTGGTCTAACCATTTGGTGATATAGCTGTATATCACCACATGTGACAGTGCTGACTGAATACCACAGTGTGACTTTTTGTCAAATGCCTTCACCTGTTCAGGTCCCACAAGATGATACTGTTGTCATCATGCATGCCCTTACTGACATATTTGAGGACAACCCGCAGATGCAACTGACCTGATGTAGCAGTAATAACTCACACAGGTCTGTTGCATACACTTGGAATATTACTAGTGTACATGTAGAAGAGGTCCATGATGACATGTTGGTCTTCCTCACAGTTGAGGAGAATCAGAATGTCTCTATACATGCATGCATCAGGTGCTGTCACCCCAATGTAGGTGGATGAATGTTGATGTACAGCCTTGTATTGGAACATATGCCATGTGGAGGGTGTGTTGAACTGTGTATTCCACCTTATCAGAATGCTATATCTGCTGGGTTATGCCATAGGTGATCTGTGAAGTTGTCACAGCACATTGATTCCATGTGATACGCCTGGAGGAAGGTAACACAGTGTATATTGCCTATTGTGATCCAGCTTAGGGTTTTGACACAATCAGACATGCAAGTATCTTTGAGAAACCCCCCAAGTTGGGGATTAAGCCTTACATCACTTGGGTGAACAATTGGCTCACTGACAGAACATATCATATGACAGTTGGTAAATCAACCTGTACCAGTAGAGCTGTCACCATTGGCAAACACCAGGGATCTGTGCTTGGCCCTTCACTGTTTGAACTGTATTTCATGACAGTTCAGGCTAAAATATATGTTCTTTGGCTTACCAGGTTTGTTGATTCTTGCATACTGTCTGCAATCTTAAGTCCAGCAATGGTGATAACATAGTACAGGAGGAGCTGACAAACACAACTGAATGGTGACAAAGGCACACAATCTACAAATAAATGCAGAAATGTGTGTTTGTAATGCTGTCTATCTGAAAAGTGGAGTTCCAGGATATTCACAACATTGACAACAGTTCTGCTATGAAAAAAATGAGTGATGCAAGCACTTTTAACACAGTTAGATAGCAATCGGAACTTTGAGTACCAAGTGCTCAAGCTGCTATAGAAAGCCTTTGTGGTGCACATCATAAGTCACACCATCATATTGACATCTTAGGATTGTATGGCAGCACTGTAGCGAAACTGCATTACAGAATTAACAGAGTATAATGCTCTTACATGTACCTCACAAGACATATATAGCAGCTGGAGAGACCACAAGGCTTTCTCAGCAAGATAAATCAGGACCTACACGCCATGCCATGGTGTATGTGGATAGATTTAAAGGCATGGTCACTGTAAACTTTATTGTATAGGATGACATGACCTCTGCCTTTTCCCCAGGCTAGTCTCTGTCCTTGCCTGGTGGGAGTACTGCATATCCAAAAATGTAATATAGCTGATGACATCAGCAGTGTCTGTTGGGGACAAGATAGCAGTGTCCCACATGCTGGTGTAAAAGGCTGTCTGTAATGTCAAGCAACAGCTCACACATACCCCCCAGCTGACTGCAGTGAGAATATAACCCCTATCCATGTAAGCACATAGTATTTAACACATGTTCCACGGCACAAATCTGATCTTTACAGGACTGCAGGTGAACTTATAGTAGATGATATCAGCAGGCCATGTGGAAAAGAAGAGGTTGGGAGGCCTGTATGAAATACATGTGTAGGCATAAGCAAGTGTCAAAATACTGGCAATCCATCAGGACTGCAGGCAAACTTATAGTAGATGACATCAGCAGTCCATGTCTGAGTAATGTTTGGAAACCTGTATGAAATAGACGTGCAGGCATGTACAAGTATCAAAATATTGGTGATCTATATCATTAAGGAAGTAACTGTAGGATACATACTTTTGATCTTCTGTCTAGACACACACACCAAGTTGGCTGTAGTGAGAACAGAACCACTATCTATTTAAGTACAGCAACTACAGAAGAACACAGTCCTTAATGCACGCTCCACAGCACAAGTCGGATATATCCAAGAGTGCAGGTGAACTTATAGTGGATGAAATCAGCAGGCCATGTGGGAGACAAGAGGTTGGGAGGCCTGTATAAAATGGATGTGTAAGCATGTGCAAGTATCAAAATACTAGCAATCCATGCTACTGGAGAAGTAGCTGTGGATACACACATGTGCTCTTCTGTCTACACACACACACACACACACGCACTCACACACACACACACACACACACACACACACACACACACACACACACACACACACACACACACACACACACACACACACACACACACACACACACACACACACACACACACACACACACACACATGTGACTGCATTGAGAACAGAAACCTACATGGCACAAGTCTGATTTATAAAAGAATGCAGGTGAACTTATAGTAGATGACATCAGCAAACCATGTGGGGGAGAACAAGTTGGAAGGCATGCATAGGCACATGGCTTTATAGGTTCATACAAGGCTACTAGCCTAATAGTGCTAAGGTGTGTAGAAGCCTAGCTATGTAAAAACACAAGTTACCTTATTGAGCATAGTTGGATGGTTGTTTTTAGCAGGTTCTGTTTGTGAGCAGCACTAGCTGCACCTGTCCATGAGGGACACAGGTGCCAGCTCAGAGGTGACTGTACAATCAGCCAAACAGTAGTCAAGGTTGCGAATGAACAGGGCCATTGATTGGCACTGTCTCACATTCAGTGGGAGCCTATTGCAGCCTCTGGGTGACACCTATGTCCCACATAGACAGGCCCAGTTGTTGCTGATCACAAAATCACTCTGCTAGCAATGACCATCTAAATATGCTTAATAAGGGTACTTGTGTTTTTACACAGCTAGGTTTCTATTGCTTCTTATATAGTGATAACCATGTACTCCTAAACCTTACCAATACAATATGTGAGAGATGCAAGTATACAATGAATCTAGAATAAATGCTCTTTTTCCCCATGCATCAATGAACCAGCTATCAAACAGGTTGTCAGTACACACACTTCACCTTCTGAACAAGCCAAATACACAACACATAAACTCACATATGCCAGAGGTACTCATTAGAAGCTTACCAAAAGAGCAGAGACCTCACAAATTCAAATCTTCTGCACACATGACTGTCCCAACGGAACCCACTACACATAAAAACAAACTTATCTGTGTGTTACCCATAAAGCCCTAAAGGCAAAACACCTCAATATCAGTGTCTTGGTCAAAGGGAAATCCATAGTGAGACACAAAGATGTCCTCCTCACCAGGTTATACAAGGAGAAATTCACAGTTAGCTGTCAGGTGCAAGGATCTGCAAAGTCATGCACGCACTCAAGTCTCTCAACCACAACCACAGGTACATCTCTGTCATACTCTATGTTGGAGTAAATAACTTTTGACATACCTCACTGGACTATATGAAGAGAAATATGACTGACCTCTCAAATTATGTGTCCCAGACAGGTATGCCCATAGCCCTAAGCAGCATTCTGCCTTCACCCAGGATAATGCCTTAATACATACAAAAGAATTATCAACTTCAACAAATGGCTTAGCTACTGGTGTCAATCCAGAGAGATCCAGTATTTGTCAGCCTGGGATGATATGGTCAACAGATCATGCTGCTTTTTCAGGGATGGTCTTCATCTGTCACCTCTTGCCTTTTTGTTAGTGGGCAAGGTACATGCTTCTCCCATAGTGACTTTTTTAGGCAATGTCATAAGAACAAACTTCTTGATATAAAAATATTCTCAAAAGACAAAGTCAAGGTTATCTTGCTTAATGCTAGGAGTGTAAATCAGAAACTACACGCAATGGAGGCACTTCTTACTTGGAAAGATGTCAATGCTTGTGTAGCCACAGAGACAAGGTTTAGGGCCACAGAGAGTACTCTGGCCATGAGAGGCTATAACACCTTCCACAAGTTCAGGTTGCAAAATGAAAGTGAAAGAACCAAAGGAGGATGCACATGCATTTTCATAAAAATGTACCTCAAGACTGATTCAGCAGTATGACCCCCTAGAGTTACTACAAGTCCAAGCAACCTTAGAAAAACCCCTTCCATATCATTGTTAGCTACAGGTCCACCAACGTGAACCATGAAAACCACAGAGTGCCTTCCTGGACCTACTTGAGTCACTCATAATGCAGCCAAACACCTTAGTAGTGGGTAACTTTAACTATCGTTCCATCAACTGGGATACATATATGAGCTCAAACATGCCTGCCCTAAGGTTCCTGCACTTTGTAAACAAGAATTCTCTGGAACAGTTAGTCTGCATCTCCACAAGGGGCTTGAATGTCCTTGACCTACTACTCACTGACATGGGAGATCATTGCACTAACCCATGTGAGAGAACCTCCCAGATAAGGTCTGACTATAAATCAGTCACATTCAATGCAGCAATCATACCTGAACCCCCAGATCGAAAAGGTGGAAACATTTCTGCAAAGCAAACTATAGCCACATAAGCAATGGCATATATAGTTTCAAACCTACTGCTACCCCTGACAGTAAAGACTCCTGTACATAGGTTTTCACAAATTCCCTGTATGAACACCTTCACAAGTGTATACACTTAGCTGTACCAGAACTGATCAAAACTTGCTCATGAAAAAAAGTTGCCCTGGTGGTCATTTAGCATAAATAGATTATACAACAAGAGAAAGAAACTGATGTCCGGGAAAAAGAGGTAACAGTCTCAGCAGAAGAACACCCTCCATAGCTTGAACAAGCAAATTATACATCTTGTAAAGTCCTCTAAATCTAATTATGAAAGTAATTTAACATCCATAGCTAAGGATATTCACAAGGCATTCTTTAGCTAAGTCTGTAATGTAAAAGAGAAGGCCTGGCTTTGCAACAAATTCAGAGTGGATGGTATCACTCATAGTGAACCTGAGGACATAGCCAACCTGTTAGCAGACAGATTTGGCAACAATTTCACACCCCTGTCTTCACCAGTCATATTACATAGCATACCTGTCAAAAGTTCTCTTACCTATTATCGCCAAATAATGGGTCATAACAGCACTCATCAGTGCCAAAAACACAGCCTCTGTGGGACTGGATAACATCCCAGGCTGCTTAGCAAACAGTCTAAAGCAAGAGTTAGCAGAACCACTGGGTACTCTCTTCAACCACAGTCTAAGTACTATCTTTGTTCCTGAAGAGGGGAAAACAGAAACCATAATACCCTTGCACAGTCCCTCAACTGACCCAGGAAACTATACACCCATAAGCCTGACCAGCATTGTCTGTTGGCTTTGTAAGGGCAGATCATGCCTGTTAAACCTAGTGGAATTATTCGAGAGTGTCAACAAAGCCCTGGATGAAGGCAAATCAGTACATACTGCCTATCTCAACTTGCCCAAGGGCTTTGACACAACCCCCCACTGAGGCATCATTGCTGAACTCACCCACCATGGGATTAACCCATATGTCATTAGAAGGGTAGCCAGCTGGTTCACCAAAATAATGCATACAGTCATAGGTGTGGACTCCAACTCTACCAGCAGACATGTTACCAGTAGTGTTCCACGAGGGGCTGTGTTGGGCCCCCTGCTGTTTGGAATGTATTCCTTAGAAAATCAGGTGAAAAAGGATGGCCTGTGGATTAACAAGTTTGCTGATGACTGCAAACTGGGTGCAATCATTGAATCCATGAACAATGTCAGCATACTGCAGAAATGTGCTTATATACATAAATGATTGTTATCAAAGCCAAAGACTTAAAGTTAACCCAAAAGAATGCATTATTATCCCTTTTGGCAAAGGAAAAGTCCATGCAATCAATAATACCTCCTATGTTCTAACCCAATGGTGAGAGATTTGAGAATGCAGGTTGATGGCAAACTCAGCTATGATCATCATGAGGCAGACTTCACCTCATCCTATACCAGACAGATGACAGTGGCATGCCTTTTAATCTAGCCATATACATCATGCTATGGTTTGTAGGCCCTGTGTTATCTTCCTGAGAAAGCCCTGTAGTTTCTCCAGCTGCTGCATGTGTATTCTGTTTTTCCTGCATACTTTAAAACCACTGGAGTAGAGAGAATGAAATTGTAAAGGGACACAATGCTACAGACTGCTACAGCTTAACTCCATATTTGTGTGGTGCAGGCTGAAGCCAATGCTGTCAATGCTGGTGAAATTAGGCCTAGGCTGAGAAGGAGAACAGTGTTCAGGCCCTGGGTTACTTTTCAAATGCTACATGACCTGGAGATTGCAAAGCGCTACAGGATGGACAGGGACACATTACAAGAACTCTGCCAGCTCTACATCCCTCAAATCAGAGCCAGAGCCAACCAAATGGAACCCATTCCAGTGGAATCTAAGGTATGTGTAGCCCTTAGAATATTAGCTACAGGTACCTTTGAAAGACCAACTGGTGACATGATGGGAGAGTCACAGGCATCAGCATTTAGGATCCTCCTCCAATTCAATACATGCCAGTGAGCACTTATGTTTTTCCCATAGTTTTGAGGAGAAGGCCAGCAATATGTATATATTTATTTATTTATTGACATTTATTAATATTTGGTAACCAGGAAAATCCAGCTGGGTCACTAACCCATTTTCAGTGAAGACCCAGGGAGAAATGTTCCAGTAGTACAAGAGTAGGCATTCAGAGATTACACAGAGAGATTATACAATATTAAAAATTCTAAAAGACCTTGACGTACATATCCAGAAGGATACAAGCAAAATATTTTATACAGTAATTGTTACAGTATTACTGATACACAGCATATATTAGGTCTAAGGTGATTTAAAATATATGTAAAATTACATATATAATACATATTTACTTATATGTATATAATAGAGTATATGGTACCAATAACAGCATTTGTCAGAAAAAAAGTCTGTTTAGTTTTTGACATGAAATTGCAGGCATCTAATTTGTAGAGTAGAGCTTATTTGTTATGATGTATTAGAGGTTTAGTGGAAAGGAAAAGATACAATAAATAGTGAAGAAGTAAGGGAGAGAGAGTTAATAGACAGGAGAAGGCTAGTTTTCGACATATAAGAAAAGGTTGTAGTGAGAAATATGATAAGGCGGTTAATGTGAGAATAAGTTATACAACATGTGGGAGAGATGAATGAAGAAGATTGCATAAAAAGAACAGAGATGTAGTGAAGAATAGGACAGAGTTAGATAGTAGTTCTGGAGGGATAGACTATAGAGTAGTAGCCTAATGATAGCTTAAGGGATAGATATGAAGAGTGAGGAGGAGGAGGGGTGGAGGTAGGGAGACAGATAAGTATAGTAGTCAGTGTAGGAACAAGGGCAGATATGGGAGTTGAGGTACTAACCTTTCAGTCTAAGTATGAACGTATTAAAGGATTCATTAGTAGTGATATCTGAAGGTAGGGCATTCCAGAGTTTAGCTATGGCATAAGAGTAGAGGCAGTGTCCGGCTCTTTTAATAGGTCTATGTTCTTTTAATAGTAGTTTGTTAGTAGACGTGGAGATTTCTAGATGGGGAATAGGGTTGTAAGATAGGCTTTAATGTGAGGCAGATATCAGATTTTTAGATTATTTTGTGGAGGAGTGATAGTTGCACATGCTTCAGGTAGATGGGGAGTTCTAACCATTGTAGTTTATTAAGAGCATGGCAGTGTAGTGTGAGGTTAGTTACACCAGTAGCAAATTTTGCAATTTTATGGTAGCAAGATCTGAGTTTGTTCTTTAGGGATGAATGGAGGTTAGTGTGTATAGGGGACCTGTTAAGGATGGAAGGGAGTAGACGGGTATTGGCCAGTGTTATTTATTTGCAGCATCCATGAACTGTTTGTGTCTGTATAGTTTACCGACTTTGATATGTGTCTTTTTGATTGTATTGAGTATATGATGTTTGACGGTAAGTCTGTTGTCTATAGTAATACCTAGTAGTTTTGCTTCAGTTACTATTTCAATTTGAGTTTTGTTCTGGGAATACATTTTGAATTTGTCTGTGAATGGTTTTGGTGAAAAATAATAATAGCTTAGATTTATTTGGGTTCAGCAGTAGTTGGGCATTATTTAGCCAGGTCTCAACAGATGTAAAAGCATCTTGTGTGATTTTTAAGAGATCTTGAGGGTTATTGGAAGTAGAGGTGATAGTAGAATCATCAACATATTGGATGAGTGTTCTTTGAAGTAAGGCAATAGGAAGTTTGTTGATGAATATATTGAAGGTAAGGGCCAAGAAGGGTCCCTTGAATGCTCCAGTGTTATTTACCATGTATTCAGATAGATAGGTTGCCATTTGACACATTGTTGACTGTCAGTTAGATAACTGAAGAACCATTTTAGGGTGGTTTGAGAGCATCCTAGTAAAGAAAGCTGTTGTAAAAACTTATGATGTGCCACTGTATTGAAGGCTTAGTAGGATTACTGAAGTTAATTGCCCTAAGTCCATAGTTTTGTTCATGATCTCTGTGAAGGGTAGCAGTGCTGTGGAAGTACTGTGTGCTGGTTAAAATCTGTGTTGGTTGGGAGATAGAAGATTGTTGTATAGGAGAAATGTTATAAGTTGTAAGTGAATACACTTTTCTAGTATTTTTAGAAAGAGGGAATAGAATAGAGATAGGCAGGTAGTTTGATAGTTCACTGTTTTTTCCACCTTTGTGTCAGGGAATGATAATGGATTTTTTCCAGAGTTTGGGGATGTAGGATTCAGAGATGGACCTATTGATTAGTATACTAACTGGGTTGGCTATTGCATCAGTGGCATGCTTGAGGTATTCTGATAGCCAGACTGTACACATGAACTACCACATAAGTGGTAGTCTACTTAACGCCGAAAGTGTGATAAGAGACCTTGGGACACAGGTGGACAGTAATCTCTCCTTTGATAATCACATCGCCACAGTGGTCAGGAAATCCTTCTACATGGCTCACCTCATCACAAAATTTCTCATCCAGAAAAAAAGAGGTCATTGTTCCCCTCTACTCATTACTCATTAGACCCATTATAGAGTACAATGCCCCTTTTGGCATGTACCTCACAAGACATCTACAACAACTGGAAAGGCCACAGAAATACCTCACAAAGAGGATTACTGGCCTCAAACAGATGCCCTATGCAGACCGTCTAACAAAACTCTATCTTTACTCCGTCACATATCGCCTACTCAGAGGCGATCTCTGCCTAACATACAAAGCTATGTCAAACCCAGATCTGTTGGACATGCTCCACTTAAAGAATTCCCAATCCCTCTGAGCTACACGCTCTAGGGACCTAAACCTTGTTACCACATGTTGGAGGGATAGATTCCTGCCCCAGAGACTTCCCATACTCTGGATCAGACTACCTAACTATGTCAAACAGAGCTCCTCATTAGCACTCTTCAAGAAAAATCTTGATGATTGGATGGGAAATAGGAAATTCACCCCAGGGATCACTTCTGTGGCTCTGCGCGACAGGGGCAAAGGGAAATAATTTTCTTGGGTGGCAAAAGCCAGGGTACCTTTTTGGCTAGGCTTATATAGGCCCTTTGGCTAATAGCCTAGTACCTACCTATGAACCTATGAACCTATGATAGAAGATTGTCAGCCACAAGGGAGCAAGGGTTTAGTTTGGTCAGAAGTTTGTGAATGAGTGAGGTTGGTACAGATAGTAATGAGAAAGTGGTTGGTATAGGTGTGTCTGTACATATGTGGTGGGGAAGTGGAGGGGTATTTGTAGTGGGGTTTGTGTTTTTATAGTCTGTTTGTGTTAGAGTTACAGTGTGACTGGAGTTGTTACTAGGAGGTGAAAGGTTTACAAGTTTTTGCATACTTTCGATAAAGTGTGAGTTAAACAAGTCAGCTATTTTAATTGGCTCCATATTTGGGGGTGTAGATGGATTTTGAGATGTGCCAGGAGTGAGGAGAGTGGGATTATCAGAATTTTTTAGGTTTGCTAGCTTTACAGGTCAGCTGTTGAGAGAAGTATATATATTTTTTTATCTTTTTTTATCAGCAATGACTAGTTTTTTGGTCTTGTTGTGTAGTTGTTTGCATTTTAATTGGTTAGTTTCATTATTATGTCTTTGCTAATTGTTCCAGGCTTGGTCTCTAGTTAGTAATATTTGTTTGGTGGGCTTTGTAAGCCATGGAGAATTGTTTATGTGTGTTTGTTTGGTTCATAGAGGGGATAGGCAATTGCAGGTGTCTAGGAAGATTTTGTTGAAGTGACCCAAGGCACCGTCCAATGGTAATGTCTTCAGTGGGGTCCAGTTTATAGGTTTTAGTATACTGTTAAACAGCTGTTAATTGAATTTGGTTAGATTTCTGGATGTTTTATAATTATGAGGTTTAGCCATATGTGGAGGAATTTTATAGATTAAAACTGGGGAGTGGTCACTAAGGACATTCGAAAGGGTATTTGAATTGGAGTATTTAAAGGGATCATTTACCAATCCAGTGTAGTACCTGACTGATTATTGTTTTGCATTCTTGTTGGGCTGGTGATAAGTTGAGTGTAGCCATGTAGGTATATACTATTTGTTGGTGGAATAGAGATCATATTTTGCCAGTTGATATTTGTGTCACCCATGATAATAGTTTCATATGTGATGTTCTCTGATGTCCAGGAGAGAAAGTCTTTGAGAACTGGAATGTTGTGGCCAGTGGATTTATAAATTACTCCAGCACATAGTTGTTTAGAGTTATTCATTTGCATGGATGCTAAGTGTATTTCGGCATTCTCAAAGAATGGGACAGGTTTGGAGAGAAGGGTAATTGATAAGTTGTTACAATAGATTAATGCTACATCTCCTGCTTTCTTGTTGGTTCTGTAATTTCTTAAGGTGTTATATCCTGGAGGGACAATTTCACAATCCTGGATGTGAGGCTTTAGCCAGGTCCCAGTAACTGCTACTATATTTGAGGAGTGGAGTGTTAGCCATGAGTGAAATTCTGTTATTTTGTGGCATATGCTACATATGTTTAGTGTGATTAGTAATAACTTTTTAATGGGGGTGGTTGATGGGAAGTGGGTGATTGTGTGGGTCCAGGATTGGGGTGGATATCGCCACATAAGGATAGTTTGAGGTGGTGAGTTATGAGGTTATGGAGAAAGCTGGCCTTGTTAGTATGCCTGGATAATTTATATGTTATTGATAGAATTTTTACAGATGCTGGGACGAGTTTGAATTTAGTTAGGAATCTATAGTTATGATTAATTAAGGAGGATGTGATATCAGAGAAACTGTCTATGTAGACTTCTAAGGGGAAGATCGAGTGCATGCTTTGGGAGGTGCTATTAGTGTGTGCTTGAAGGAGGTGGCTTGTGATAGTAGGCAAAATAAGGAGATTAGAGATATTAAAAAGATGGTGTGATGAGATTGAGAAAGCATATTGCAGTTATATAGTGGAAGAGAAAAAAGGGTGCGGATGTAGGGTTACAGAGTAGAGTAGAGAAAATAAAGGGATATGTAAGCTGTAATAGTGTTGTTGAGGTATGTGCTAGAGAGTATTGTGCTTGGACAACACCTGTAAGTAGATACAGAAATAGATATGATAATTGGTTAGTTAAGGGTAGTGTTAATTAAGTGTGATTCTATTGGATGGTGGTATTAATGGGGAGAGGTTTAGGATAAAATACATGTAATTACAGTGGGGGTGGGTGAGAATGGGGGTAGGGTAGAGGAGCGAAGTAAGCCCGAGCAGATCGAGGGTGAACGGAGCAGGATAGCACAGGACCGTGTTTGCAGCAGCTTACATAAATAATCATTAAGCCCCTTACATTAACTGCAGTACAGACCTACCAGGTAGCACACTACCCTGTAGTACTGGGTGCTATCGATTGTACTCATGTACACATTAAGGCACCACTTGGTGAGCAGGGTACACTCTTCATGAACTGCAAAGAATACCACTCCATCAGCTATCAAGTCCTGTGTAATGCTCAGGATATTTACTGGGGGATGTTGGCTATGCACTGGAACCATGGCTGATGACAACCATCAGAAGCATGCACTCACCCACAGAAGAAGGGTCTATATCAGGTAGTCAAAGTTCCGCAACTCCGAACACCTAATGGTCGAAACATTATGTTTGAAGCTGCAGAACTTCAAGTATGTAAAAAAAAATAACTACACAGCAGATAAAACAATAATTTGTTGTAAGCAGGGGGGAAATCCCCCCTGCATCCCCCACACCCCCCGCTACTTATATATACCAACTCCAAGATCGCACCACATTGAAGTGAATGGAAACCTGCGCTTATGGAGATTTCCATTCAAACGCTCAAACTTTTAAAAATTCGAATGTATGGTCTTGACCATATGTGGTTCGAACTTGTAAAAGTTCGACTACATGATAGGAACCCCAGAAGAATGCTATAATGTAGCACATGCACAAACCAGAAACATCATAGAGTCTGTGTTTGGTCTACTGAAGTCATGGTTACTGTACCTAGATACATCTGGTGGAGCCCTGCAGTATAATCCATGCACATGTACACAAATATTCACAGTATTTGCTATGTTCCACAATCTGATCCTGTGGAAACAGCTGCAGCAGGATCAGCAAGGGGAAGGCCCACACATCTCCTCACCAATGCCTAGGACACCAAAGCCATAGTCACAGGAGGGCTTGGAGGGGGAACTACCAGCTGCTGTGGCTGGAGGCAGACAGATGTGTGCTCAGTATTCCCTTGTTTTGGCTAAGAGACAATGCATAGCCCATTCACCTAGTAGCCTAATACCTTTCTCCAACTTACATATATATAGTAAACTTGATGCAAGCAACTGACACAACCTTTACCTCCCCATGTATTGGCGGTGTACTGCTTGCATCAGAGAGAGTCAACCCTGAATGAAAACTGTGTCAACTGCTGCATTTGCAAGGTAAGTCCTGAACCTAGAGTGTATTCTTTAATAATATTATGGCATATCATTGTATTTCATCACTTGTTACAGTAAGCAACTAAAAGGTGGGAGATTTCTACAAACATTACAGTAACATGTGACAGCAGAGACTTATTTGACTTACATGTGTCCATTAGTAAGTAGAAGGCCTCAGACATCAAAGATTCACCCAGTCATACCACTCAAAAGTACTGATGATCACTGCATGCTCTCAGTTTAGTACCATACATTTGTACTGGAAAATCATTGGAGAGAGAAGGTAGAAAGTAATCATACACATTGCAGTTTCTGACTTCACAACCTTCATAAGATCAAATGACAGGCAAGATACAAAAACAAGGAGCGTAACAGCAACAACATAACCCTGTTTGTGCCATAGCAGTAACTCACCTCTGACCCCCCCTAAAAGTGCAGTTTATCCTTGTTTGTGCCATCCAACCTGCCCTTCAATTACTTGCAAATGCATATCATATTATTGCCAGTTAATATCCTCACACATTTTAAGGGTATTGCTATAGCATGGATTACAGACTGTATGTCTCAGAGTACTGGTGAGATAACTGATGAATGACCAGGAAACAGAGAGGTAAGACAGAGCTGTATATTTGCAAGCAATAATCATAACAGGTTGAGTGATCACTAAGTGCACTAGACCAAGTAAAATAATAAATAAGTTTATAGATTTAAGCCTGGCCAAATAGCCCATGTGAGAATCAAACCCTGCACCTTGTGTCTCTAAGAGCAAATATCTTAACTATTATGCCAACCACACAATGGTGGGTTATGATCTGATATCAGTGTATATTCTGCTCAGGTTGGTTGTGTGATGAATGACTTCAGTTCTTGGCTGCAAAGCTGTTTGTGTGGAAAGAGGGATAAGGCACCCATCCTGTTTTCTGAAGGTGCATTGGAGTGAGAGTTGATATCCAAACCTATGTAGACATATCACATGTGTACTAACATTTTCTACAGTGTATGTCATAGATTGCTTTTCCTCATCTCAGCTATTTCTCTTTTCTTTTCTTTTCTTTTATACTGAGTAATTCTAAACACATGATGGAGAAAACACAGTTTGCAAACAAATGAGGAGGAGGGTGGATGTTAATGAAACAGAACCTGTGAATTGTGCACTGCTTACTTGCATTTCCAACAATGGCAGACCTACATGCAACACTTTTGTAAGCGTAACCTGACACACCCACCTGATGATATAAGCAATCACAGTTTCCATCCCATAAACACAAACACTGAGGGAGTGCCTGCACAATATGAACATTCCTACATGGATCCAACTTTTTTTGGATTCAGCAAGTCTAATGAGTTGAGACCTCATTTGCATATTCACTGTGCTGACAGCCCTGAATCTACAGTTAGCAACTGTTTATCTAGGGGAAACTGAAGGTGAGCCAAAAGATGAATACAGAATAGAGGGTATTACATTTGTTCCTGTTTTGAGCCTTTGCTCTAGCATGCCTCTCCACTGTATAGATTTTTGCAGAATGTCCAGTTTTTGGCTCATATTTTTGGTCTGTTCCTCAAAAACATGTTTTTTTGTTTTAGAGAGATCACTTGGATGATCTAGGGATTAAAGGCCCTAAATAATGACATGGAATTTCAGTTTCAGACTTCATAACCTTCAGAAAATGCATTCTAAAAATCCTGTTATTCTAGCAACTTTCTAAGTTAAAAAGTGCAGTATTTAAAATGTGTTCAGATGTCCTGTTTTAAGAGGCTGAAAGGTATCATGTAAGAGATCAAGTAGTATGCAAAGCTGTTAACTGCTGCTACTGCTGCAAACCTCTTGCTCTATCAATTTTCTAAGTTTGTAAGAGCTATATTTAAAAATGTCCCTATTTCTGGCCTCTCCCACCCATTATTTATGGCTTTGCCCAGGTGTCTTGCCCTAAGAGGTTGAGAGGTATGGTCTGCCTTACTTTCGATGTCTACTGTTCATTTGGGGACAGAGCAGCAAAGCTGCATTCTGCAAACCTGTTGTTCTATCAATTTTCTAAGTTTGTAAAAGCAATATATAATTAGTATCCCTATTACTGGCCCTTTGTCCCCCCATTGTTGATGGCTTTCTCCAGATTTTTTGCTCTACGAGGTTGAGAGGTATGCCATGTAGACTAGTTTGCATACCTCTCAACTGTCCAGATTTTCACAGAATGCCCAGATTTTTGCTTCATATTTTTGTTCTGTTACTCATAAAATTTTTGATTTTCTGCCAAATCACTGTAATGATCGGAGGGTTGAAGTCACTAAATAATGACATACATTTGAGTTTCCGACATCATAACCTTCAAAAAATGCATTCTAACAAAAATCCTGTTATTCTAGCAACATTCTAAGTTAAAAAGTGCAATATTTAAAATATGTTCAGATTTCCTGTGCTACGAGGCTGAGAGGTATCATGTAAGAGGTCAAGTAGTATGCAAAGCTGTTAAGTGCTGCAGCTGCTGCAAGCCTCTTGATCTATCAATTTTCTAAGTTTGTAAGAGTTATATTTAAAAAAAATGTCCCTATTTCTGGCCTTTTTTCCCCCATTATTTATGGCTTTGCCCAGATGTCTTGCCCTAAGAGGTTGAGAGGTATGGTCTGCCTTACTTATGATGTCCACTGCCCATTTGGGGATGGGGTAGCAAAGCTGATTTCTGCAAACCTGTTGTTCTATCAATTTTCTAAGTTTGTAAAAGCAATATATATAATAAGTGTCCCTATTTCTGGCCCTTTGTCCCCCATTGTTGATGGCTTTCTCCAGATTTTTTGCTCTAAGAGGTTGAGAGGTATGCCATGTAGATTAGTTTCTTGCATACCTCTCAACTGTCCAGATTTTCACAGAATGTCCAGATTTTTGCCTCATATTTTTGTTCTGTTACTAATAAAATTTGTGATTTTCTGGCAAATCACTGGAATGATCTGAGGGTTGAAGTCATTAAACAATGACATACATTTGAGTTTCAGACTTCAAATCCTTCAGAAAATGCATGTTAACACAGACCCTGTTCTAGCAACTTTCTAAGTTTGTATGAGTAATATTTAAAATTTGTCTTTATTTTTGGGTCTACCCCCCATTTTGTCAGGCTTTGTCCTGATTTTTAGCACTAACAGGTTGAGAGGCATGGTTCCATGGTTGTATTCAAAAAGTTTTCGAATATAGATGGAACACCAATACGGAATCTACACTGTTGCTTCCTACCATGTTGAATTGCTCCAACATGTTTCCTGGAATAATTTGCATTTTATTTGGCTGCTTATGCAGCCGATTACCATGCCACAATGTTTAACTAGTGTCTGTTGGGGTATGCGCCTCTACACTGGGCTTACTGAATTAAAATTTTACTGTGGCCATGTGCACATTGACCCGCAGACACAGTTAAAAAACACTGTGTACGCATTATTGAATTTCCCCCCATTCTCTTGACCACTTGATATACTTACCAGAAGATTCAACCAGTCACTCTAATCTTCTCTTTTGCTGCTGGCTGTTATATTTCATTTCTTTCTCAGCTATATTTAAAAGAAAGAAGGTCAACCTTGTTTACCTTTATTTAAATGGTGTCTACATATAAATATAAATGTCAGAAATCCTCTCTAAACATTATTATTTTTTTTTTCATTTTTTATTTTTTAATTTCACTTGCATATGCATACTTGTATGGGTTAGTACAAAACTATATTAATATTCCCTTTCATTCAAGAGGATAATAGTAAAATATCAACAGGGTCTTGAATGTTGTTTTCAAAAAGCATGTAAATCTTTGTTCTGGTATAGCTGAAGTACAAATGCTGAAATGTGTCAGTTAGTGGAAGCGTACAGTTCCTTTTCTGCAGAAGTAATTTAATTACTAAAATACAGCAGGTTCTCAGAAAACGTTTTGCTTGTCATTCAGTTAGCACATAACTCCCAACCCCTCAATCAACCGGCAATCTGTGTAGGATATGTTGTGTGGGATTTTAGCCATGTTGTACGTGCAGCTAGAAATACTTCTGAACAACTGTTTCAGTTATATTTGTGTGGCCTATGCAAAACTAACTTCAAGTAATGATACCTATTACAACTCTTTCCCTGCAATAGTAAAAACATATATAAATATGTAATTGTCATTCTTATTTCATAACTCTATTTATCCAGACATCATTACTGATACCTGTAAAGTGCTACATGATTTACACAGTTATATATACAGATTATTATTTTATTATACTTAACTTGACATTTCTATTTATTATTATAATTTGTTAAAATTTTTCAATATTCCTCTTAGTTCAAAAGATGCAAGTATGATTACAGACATGCGCCTGATTTCCAATACATTTTATAACAACAGTACAACTAGTATTTTCAGCTATAGAGATTGTCTTTTGCAAATAAATGTATTGATGTCAAATTGTTAACTATCTCTCTCTCTCTCTCTCTCTCTCTATATATATATATATATATATATATATATATATATATATATGGATCTACTTCATATGTTCAACACCTCAAAATGCCAAATTTCATACGGCTGAGACCATATGATCGACATTTGAAATGTCAAACACATGAAATACATAAGTAAAAAACAAATAGCACTTACCTAAACACTGCTAGCAGGGGAGAAAGCACCCCTGCACCCCTCCGAAATCGCACTACAGTGCAGGAATGGAAATCTTTCCATTCCGCACTGTATGGCGATGCCAGTTCTGCATTGTCAGCATTTCAAATGTCGATCATATGGTCTCAGTCATATGAAATTCGGCATTTTGAAGTGACAGCAATGTGAAGGGACCCATATATATATATATATATATATATATATATATATATATATATATATATATAGATAGATAGATATAGATATATATAGATAGATATAGATATAGACATAGATACATATAGATATAGATATACAGATATTTAACAAATTTACATCAATACATTTATTTGCAAAGACAGTTTCTATAGCTCAAAATACTAGTTGTACTGTTGTTATAAAATGTATAGGAAATCAGGAGCATGTCTGTAATCATGCTTGCATCTTTTGAACAAAGAGGAATATTGAAAAATTTTGACAGGTTATAATAATAAATAGAAAAGTTTTACTTCTAAATTTTGAACTTTCAAAACGTTAAATTTCTTATGGTGAAGACCATATGATCAAAGTTTTGAAACTTCAAACTGTCTAATTGGAGATCGCCATACAGCGCAGAACAGTTCATTTACCATTTTCCTCATTGTAGTGTGATCTCGGAGTTGGTATATTTAATTAGCAGGGGGTCTGGGGGTGCAGGGAGAAAAGCCCCTGCAAAAACGTAAAAAAAAATATTTTTTTGTTTTTGTTTTTTTATTTTCTATTTAAATTTTAAAGTTTTAAAGCTTCAATCTTATGGCCTTGACCATAAGAAATTTGACGTTTTGAAAGTTTGAAATTTAGAAGTGCACCCATATATATATATATATATATATATATATATATATATATATATATATATATATATATATATTATTTTGGCAGTCTAGGGCCATCTGCAGATTTCCATGAAAAGTTTGAGATAGCTGTGAACATCAGAAACATCCATAGTGCATCCATTATTTTTCAATAAATTCATGTATCATTGGATCCATGTTCACAAGTGGTGAATTTCGATGACATACTTTAGATACATTTTGATCCCTTGATACTATGATCCCTTGTCATACATATGTAAGTTAGCCTGATTTGCATATAATATGCATAAGCAGCTCTGAATTCTTGCCACAAGGTTGTGGATTGCCATATTAATTCACAAATAGCCAAAATAGCTGGCAAATATATTAGGATACTGAAGACAAAAAAGTAATTATTTTTTTATTATTTATTATATAGTTATTAATACATTATTATTATTTTGCAAGACATACTTTAAAAATTATTTTAACACTGCTTAAAAGGTCACCTGCAATGATGTTGATGTATACTGGTTAAGAAAGAGATGTGTTAAGGCAGCTAAAGGAACACAACGTGTGTTTTTTGTATTTGAATGGTATACCCCTACAGTGCCTATGTATACTTCACTTGCTTGTTTTCTACCTACAATCACAGTGCTGTTATTCTTTGTATCCTATCTAGAAAATATGATTGTATCAATGTAACGTACAACATGTAGTTTCATTTTGTACTTGTATCTGAGATTGAATCAATATTTGTATCTGTACATTGTACATGCATTGTATGATTATTTATAAATGTGTAGCTTTTTTCCCCAGGCCTCTTCTGAAAAAGGACATTTTGTCCAGTCAGACTTTCCTGGTAAACAAATGTAAAATAAAATTAATAAATAAAAATATACTGTCCATGTGCTGATACCATTGCCTGAGTGGTAATGTTCTTTGTCCTACAGAAGTTGCATTTCATCTCATGAGCTATGAAATTCAGTAGTGATTGCAGCAAATGAACATTACAGAAGTGTGGTGTACTGATTGTTCATACTTTGGATTTAGTACAGAGATTTCAGTGTGAAAATTGCAGGAATAGGCAACTGTGCTGAATCTGATGTTCTGGTACTGACAGTAAAGAAAAAAGTACATGTCAAATGGCAGAGGACATGGCAAATTGTTTTTTGGCTGATTACTGTGATTAAATGAATTGTAGTTAATATAAGACTGCAATTTGCATGGATATATTGAGATTTCTTCAGTTATTCATATTTGTTTATCTTAACAGCTATTGTGAGTGGGAGGAATAGCTAGCCAATACTTTGCACTTTAACAGCTGATGCCATCCAAACATTACTCTCTGAATATCTTACAGTAGCCTTTTTATGTTTTTAATGTAGTACTAATGGAGAATAAGGGATCATCATTTTTGGCAACATTTTCTTCAATTTGCTATTGTTGTGCTGACAGTCAGGACAAGCCTAGCAGCTCATAATGAACAATTATTCTACCCATCTACTCAGACTCAGTGATGATGTACTTCCTGGTCTGTGCTGTTTGTAACCTCAGCAAGTCTCAAAATTACACTTTCTATCACTCTGCAGCATCACGAACATCTCAGCTGAACTACAAAGAGAACAAAGCAGAGTGGAGGCTGCATTTTACATGTTGAAGGACACTCCTCTGGATTCAAAAGCAAATAGTACAATGCAAGAGAGAAAATTGTGTGATGATATTAGTACACAAGTCTGGGTTGATTCAAAGATTTACTTACTGCATCCACACAAAGCCAAGAAATACTCCATCTAGCATATCAGGCATGAGATGGAATGGGCGACATTATGATAATGAGGTCAAATGTCAATGAATACATGATGGAGCGATTCAGAGATATATAAAACTTGCACCTTGACCTACAATCACTAGTGTAGCTGGATGTCATTAAATTGTGAACAGAGAAAGAGAGACTTTACTAATATGTTAGCTATAGCAGCGATATTAGAATAAATATAAATGTTTGAGTCTATCCTGTCTTCCAGTAGCTGTAAAGGTGTGTGTCAACCATTTCTTCTCCATGTGACACAAAAATCCCATGCCTAAAATTTCATTCCTTCCATGACTCAGAAATTCAAAACTAGTTAACTTGTGGTCAAATGCATCATGCAGGAACTGGTGGAGACATATACTCACAAACACGCTCACAAGATGCATGTAATACCCATTTCTATGCACATCAGGATATATGTAGCATTGACAATTCCTGCTACACGAGTCTTCTATTAACTAGCTGGGGCACAATGGGTGTATCCCAAACATCTGCTTCATGGATACTGCACCAGTTTCTCATTGTGATGGAGAAGTATATCCAGATCACATACGACACAGAGGAGCTAAACAGCACCATCTGGATGTTTTATTAAACATTCCATTTTCTTGAGTTACATGGTAAAATTGATCACATCCGCAATGTCATCAAGGCCTGCATGTGACACATGAGCAACAATATATCAGCTGGAAGGGATTCCACTCCATCAAATTCCTGGTAGTCTGCAATGCACAGGTTATAATCTACAATGTGTCTGTGTACCACCAAGCCATTACTCAGAATTCCCATGTCTGGTACACATAGGTTCACAGGTTCATAGGTTCATAGGTAGGTACTAGGCTATTGGCCCTAGGGCCTATACAAGCCTAGCCAAAAATGTACCCTGGCTTTCGCCACCCAAGAAAATTATTTTCCTGTGCCCCTGTCAAGCAGAACCACAGAAGTGATCCCCGGGGTGAATTTCCTATTACCCATCCAATCATCAAGATTTTTCTTGAAGAGTGCTAATGAGGAGCTCTGTTTGACATAGATAGGTAGTCTGTTCCAGAGTATGGGAAGTCTCTGGGACAGGAATCTATCCCTCCAGCATGTTCTGTTTATTGTGGTGACGAGGTTTAGGTCCCTAGAGTGTGTAGCTCGGAGGGATTTGAATTTCTTTAAGTGGAGCATGTCCAACAGCTCTGGGTTTGACATAGCTTTGTATGTTAGGCAGAGATCGCCTCTGAGTAGGCGATATGCGACAGAGTAAAACTGGAGTTTTTTGAGACGGTCTGCGTAAGGCATCTGTTTGAGGCCAGTAATCCTCTTTGTGAGGTATTTTTGCGGCCTTTCCAGTTGTTGTAGATGTCTTGTGAGGTACATACCAAAAGGGATGTTGTACTCTTTAATAGGTCTAATGAGTGATGAGTAGACGGGAACAATGACCTCTTTTTTTCTGGATAAGAATTTGGAGTCTGCAACTTCGTGATGAGGTGTGCCACGTAGAAGGATTTCCTGACAACTTTGGCGATGTGATTATCAAAGGAGAGACTACTGTCCACCTGTGTCACAAGGTCTCATCACATTTTCAGTGTTAAGTAGACTACCGCCTATGTGGTAGTTCATGGGTACAGAATTTTCACCAAAGGGGATGACAATGCACTTTTTGGCATTGAGCTTGAGACCATGTCTTTGACACTAGGCATCTGTCTCAGTGAGGCCCGTTTGTAGGATGTCCACATCATTAGGAGTTTCAATTATGACTCCTAGTTTGCAGTCATCTGCGAATTTAGTTAGCCAAAGACGTTCTGTGTTAGCCTGTACTTCAGAGAAGTAGATACCAAACAGGAGAGGACCCAGGACTGAACCCTGTGGTACTCCACTAGTCACTGGTCTGAAGTCTGATTTGGAGTCTGCTACTTTCACAGTGTGGGTTCTTTCAGTAAGCCAGTTGGCAACCCATCTTGTGACATAGGGATTTATCATCTGACTTATATCAGCAATGTGTGAGGGGATGATTTCCCATTTTCCACATGAGCATTTTATTGGCAATGCTGGATATGCCTTTTAGTCATGCTTGATGACATTACATATAAAATTCACATACCATTGCAGAGAATGCATCTCACTCCATGCTAATACAGACCAAAGCATCTTCAAACATGTGTTCAGAATGAAGGATGTCTGCCTTCACTGTTTAGATGTATCTGGTGATTCCCTGCAGTTTGCTTTAAGAGCATGCAACAGCATTTTTGCAGTGTATAGAATGTCGCACAATATGTACTCATGCAAACAGATCCAGCAGGGTACTGACATCAAAGGTGTTGATGTGCAGGTGTCAGCAGCAGAAGAAATTATTTGTGTGGAGTTTGTGGAGGCCCCCACTGCAGGGCATGACAACATGAGGTGGAAGTAGGTACTGTATGCCATGACACTGAAGAACAGGCAGACTCTGGATCACAAGTATGGGCCTGATTATAGTATTAATCAAAGGTGCATACAATGCTACAATATATTATACAATATGTTGCATGGAGTGGCATGCTGTGCATCATATACAGACTATACTGGTATCAGATCAGTGAGTGCAGGGCACAGTTCTCATTGTATGCACAGGTTGGGAAGGACACAGTGACAGCAGCAGCTGACAAATGGCACCGTGGGGTTGGTTAATGATGTGAGTGTGCATATGAATGTCATCGTCTTTCTGGGTGTGCTGAATGTCTGTACAGGTGAGGAAGATTTTAAAGATGGCATATAGATGTATGCCACCCCTGTATACATTTCTGCACTGAGTATGTTTCCAGTGACAGGCCCGAGGCATGCTTATTAGGTATAAACATTGACTGTGCATGTCCCTGTTTGGGGGGGGGCTTTGACAAATGTCACTGTTATATTCCACAGCTGGCACAGAGAATGCTGTGGTCTATAACTGGGAATATTAGGCCATGGTATGGATAAAAACAGCATGTGTACCCCATCTGCATCTGTGTAACCATGCAGAGTTGAAGTACCCTCAACACTGATACTAGATGTATAGGATCTAGACTGCACCATGAAAAATGCCATGGTGGGTTCTCCCTTGGTGATAGAAGAGTATCAGCCACAATAACAGTGATATCCATGGTATGTGGCAGCACATAGGCACCTTGGTGTTTTAGCCTTCCTGCAATACCTGTCAAAATTCTCCATACATGGGAAAAGCCCTGTCTACTCTCGTCATGCAGCCTACTTTCAATATTAGTTAGTTCTGTAATGGCCACAGTGGCATCAGACTGTGCCTGTATGGCTGCTCCATACATCTTTTGTGAAAAAGCCATACACTCAGCTCAGCTGCATGGTCAGAACTGAGACATTACTAGCCACCAGTATGCGGCTTCTTACTTCTGACCCCATGACCACTGGACCTGCCATCAGCCACTTTTGCCAAGTGGGCAAAGGATGATGGTAAACACAGGGCTCATGTGTCAGCAAATTCCTGTCCTTAACTGCTTGCCACCTGCATGTGAAGAGTGGATTATGCAGTCAATGGAGATGTGTC
Organism: Protopterus annectens; assembly: GCF_019279795.1. Lineage (NCBI taxonomy): Eukaryota > Metazoa > Chordata > Ceratodontiformes > Protopteridae > Protopterus > Protopterus annectens. The sequence goes on along the minus strand of NC_056729.1, from coordinate 218,846,091 downwards.
TGAAAGAGCGAAAGGAAATATCCCCACCATTGTTCCCATGCCTGTCAGTCAAACTGTTGCCACAGACATAGATTTCAACCTATTAGAACATAAAAATCTGGAAAAAGCCAAAAATAATGGGGGGACAAAGACCCCAAAATAGGGACAAATTTTCAATATTGCTCTTGTAAACTTAGAAAGTTGCTAGAATAAAAGGTTTTGTGTTGCCATACATTTTCTGAAAAATAGGAAGTCTAAAACGCAAATGCCTGTCATTATTTAGTGAATTCAATCCTCACTGATTTGCCATAAAAAATCCAGAAAACCACATATTTTATGAGGAATAGACCAAAATATGAGGCAAAAATCTAGATATTCTGTGAAAATCTAGACAGTTGAGAGGCATACCTCACAACCTGGAAACATAAAAAATCTGGACAAGGCTCATGAAAAATAGGTACAAATCTGTATGCCGATTAATGTAAAATTTGCATACATAATTATGTTACCCCACCCACTCAAATGAATTGTGGGATACCAACTTTCAAACGCAATCTGAAAGATAACCAAAATATGACAATGGAGTCCCCCTGCAGCCATTCCAATGCCCCATTACCTGGCTATTTCACCCCATTTACCATCAACACTAAAGTGTGCATACTGCTTTACTTCTACAATGATTATTTGGATTTTATTTTCACATTTTATAGCACAATGCACAAACACTAATAGATATTTGCTAAACAAAGCTATACCATCTCACAATGAAAATAGACTTGGCATTAAAACTTCTCTGCCCTTGAAACTCACATTCATTGAAACAACATTGAAACCCACACCACACGGTGGATAAGGATTACATTTGGGCTGTTTTCAAATCATAGGCCCCTTGCACACAAAACAAGAAACATACATGCATTCTTTGATACACCTTCCTGACTTTATTAAATTATATTCCTTGTATAATACAGCACACTTGTTAGACTTAAGTTTGAGCGCACTTTTAATTTAATGTTTGAACATTTTTCCATGAAACAAAATGCATGAATCAATAATGACAAAACTCCACATACAAATCACATTTTAAATTTATTGTTTGAACATTTTTCCAGTAGGCATTAGGCAATGAAACAAAATGCACGAACCAATAATGACAAAACTGCCCAATTCAGAACATCTCCGTCATAAAAGTCTACATTCACACACACACTAAATATATATATATATATATATATATATATATATATATATATATATATATATATATATATATATATATATATATATCATGACTAGTGTAAGGCATAAGCATCTTGCACTTTTTTTGGGGGGGGCATAGGTTCATTGGTTCATAGGTTCATGGGTAGGTACTAGGCTATCAGCCCAAGAGCCTAAGTAAGCCTAGCCAACAAGGTTCCCTGGCTTACACCACCCAAGAAAGTTAATTTCCTGTGCCGCTGTTGAGCAGAGCTACATAAGTGATCCCCAAGGTGTATTTCCTATTTCCCATCCACTCATCAAGACTTTTCTTGAAGAGTGCTAATGAGGAACTTTGCTTGACATAAATGGGTAGCTTGTTCCAGAGTATAGGAAGTCTCTAGGACAGGAATCTATCCCTACAACATGTCCTGTTTATTGTGGTGACAAGGTTTAGGTCCCTAGAGTGTGTAGCTCGGAGGGATTGGGATTTCTTAAGGTGTAGCATGTCCAACAGCTCTGGGTTTAACATAGCTTTATATGTTAGGCAGTGATCTCCTCGGAGTAGGCGAAATGCTACAGAGTAAAGCTGGTGTTTTTTAGAGATGGTCAGTGTAGGGCATCTGTTTAAGGCCAGTAATCCTCTTTGTGAGGTACTTCTATGGCCTTTCCAGCTGCTGCAGATGTCTTGTGAGGTACATTCCAAAAGGGGCATTGTACTCTATAATGGGTCTAATGAGTGCCGAGTAGAGGGGAACAATGACCTCTTTTATCTGGATGAGAACCCTTTTGTGATGAGGTGTTCCACATAGAGGGATTTGCTGACTACTGTGAAGATGTGTTTATCAAAGGAGAGACTACTGTCCACCTGGGTCCCAAGGTCTCTTATCACACATTTGGCATTAAGTAGACTTCTGTTTATGTGGTAGTTCATGGGTAAAGACTTTTTACCAAAGAGGATGATAATGCACTTTTTGGCATTGAGCTTGAGGCCATGCCTCTGACACCAGGCATCTGTCTCAGTGTGGCCCTTCTGTAGGATGTCCACATCATTTGGGAACTCGACTATGGCTCCTAGTTTGCAGTCATCTGTGAATTTCATTAGCTAGAGGCCTTCTGTATTAGCCTGTACTTCAGAGAAGTAGATACCAAACAGGAGAGGTCCCAGGACTGAACCCTGTGGTACTCCACTTGTCACTGGTTTGAAGTCAGATTTGGAGTCTGCAACTTTTACAGTGTGGGTTCTGTCAGTGAGCCAGTTAGCAACCCATCTTGTGACATAGGGATTTATACCTAGTTTAGCGATTTTAGCTATAATTCCAGAATGGGGGATGGTGTCGAAAGCCTTGGCGAGGTCAAGATAGGCTGTGTGAACCACCTTACCCTCATTTACGGCTTTATTGACTGACTCAAAGAAGTTGATCAGGTTCAGAAGGCATGATCTGCCTTCCATAAACCCGAACTGGGTGGGGTCCAGAGTTTGGAGGTTACCAATGTCTTTGTTTATAAGTTCCATGATGATATGTTCCATGGTCTTGCAGACCAGGCTCATCAGGCTAATATGGAGATAGTTCCCAGGATCAGTGGTGGCTCCCCCTTTGTGGAGTGGGATAACTGTTGCTGTGCGCCATTCAGTGGGCGCAAAGCCTGACATGATACTATGATTGAACATGATGCTAAGGTGGGGAGCCAGTTTATTCTGAAGTTCATGTAAAATGCAACCTGGGATATTGTTCGGTCCCATGGATGTTGTGTTTCTGGTTTTAGAGAGTGCAGCTTTTACCTGCATAGAGGTGATTACAGGGACTCTGCATTCTTCCTGTATAGATATGGGCCCTTTAGGGGGTGAGAAGGGGGGTAAAGTTAGCACTGAATCTATCGGCCAGGATGTTGGCAATATCAGTTGGTTCTGTAATTTTCATGCCGTTGAGCTGTAACTCAGAGCAGATCCGGGTGTTGCCATTGAGATTCTTGACATAGCGATAGAATGCTTTGTGGTTGTCCTTAGAATTTGTGGAAATTTTGTTTTCATAGCTAGCTTTGGAGGATCTTATAAGGGATCTCAGCTTCTTACTGAGGCTGACCAGGGAGCTCCTCCACTCATGGGATTTTACTCTCTTTTGCAACAGTTTCTTCCTTCTGTTGTAGAGTTTGTTTATGGCAGGTGACCACCAGATTGGCTTCCTTTTTTTGGAGGATAGGGTCTTGATTCTGTTTGGGATAGCACGATCCATGCACTCGTGTAAGTGTTTATAGAGTGTATTTGTGTAGGATTCAGCAGTCGGAACTGTATTGTCCATCTGCATGGGTGTCATGAAGTTCACCACTTCTATCTTAAGAAACATGAAGTTGGCTTTGGTGAAATATTTTACCATGGTTTCCTTAATTGTGGGTGGGGGTGGGATGCAGATATCTAGGGTGATTAGCTTATGGTTGGATCTAATGAACGAGGAGTTGACTTCAGGTGTGGAACATCGGTCACTCATGTTGGTAATGACTAGGTCTAGGATATTGTTGCCCCTGTTGGGGGTGTGGATAAGTTGATCCAGGGCATTGGAATTTATGAGTTGCAGAAAACGTTGAGCACAAGCATTGGTACATGAGTAGTTTTCCCAGGCAATGGTGGGGTAGTTGAAATCGCCCATTATTAGGGTGTTTGGTTGAACCCTAATATTTTCCAGTATATCAAGAAAAGAGGAGTGGGAATCCTGGGGCATGGTGGGGGATCTGTAGCAAACTACAATTTGGATTGCAGTATTGCCCAGAGTTAGTTGTACTTGGATAACTTCGGCTGCATTATGCAGCACAACTAGCCTGGAGGTGTGGATATACTTAATGAATATGGACACATCCCTGCCTTTGGTGTTCTAGTCCAGGCTAGATGGCCGATAAGTGTGGTATGAGTTATAGCCTGGTAATGCAGGGGTGCTCTGTAGAGCCTTGAACCCAGTCTCATTAACTGCACAGATATCAATGTTCTCCATTTTTAGGAGTGCCTCGAGTGAGTGCATTTTGAGATTTAGACTTCTAGCATTGAGTAGCATTACCCTCAGTTTTTGCTTGCCTTTTCCTGTTATGGTGGTGAATTTGTCATTTGAACCTTACCTAAAAAATGCACTATAGGGGCATCAAGACCCTTAGCCAATATCCAGAATCACAGTGGTGACAGGTGCAGGCCATCTCTGGCAAAGCATCGTGGTCTGTCAACCATGTTGTCCCAAGTAGACAGATACTGGATCCTCTTAGAATGACACCAGAAGCTTAGCAAATTGTTGAAGTAAACCATTTTGTTCTTGTACTGCAGTATCTTTCTGGGCAATGGCAGGATGCTACTCAGGGCTAGGGTCATACCTGCCTGGGCTACAAGATTGGAGAGCTCTTCCATGTCTCTTTTCATGTACTCCAGGGAGGTACGTCTCAGTTCGTGCACACCAACATGAACAATGACAGAGTCATATTTGTACTTGTGGAGTTACCCAAGTGTGTGCATTATGTGGCGGATCCTGGCACCCGACAGGCAGCTGACAGTAACCTTCACCTTGTTTAGCTTGGTGAGTGGAACATCAGTATGCCTGACTATAGAGTCACCTATGACTAGTGTGTTGGGTACGTTGTTTTGCCTTATGACAAAGAAAAAAAACAGGGACACTTTTAAACATTGCTTGTATAATTTTGGAAAGTTGCTAGAATAAAATGTTGTGTTACCACCATGCATTTCACTGCCAAGTCTTGGCCTCAGGTCCCTGTGCACTACAGTCAGAGCAACATACCACTATGCTAAATCAGCAGCTTCCTGAAAGACATGAAGACTGAAACTTAAATGGCTATCATTTAGTGAATTCAGTTCTCACTTCTCACGAAAGCTCTCAACCTCTTAGTACAAAAAACCCGGACAAAGCCAGTAATGGGGGAATACAGCCCCAACACAGGGACAAATTTCAAATACTGATCTTATAAACGTAGAAAATTGCTAGAATAAAAGGTTTTGTGTTACCATTTATTTTCTGAAGAATACGAAGGCTGAAATTCAAATGTCTGTCATTATTTAGTGAAGTCAGTCTTTTAGTGATTTGCCACAAAAATCCTGAAAACCAAAATATGAGACATACATTCACAAGTGGTGGTGTCCAGGGACTTTAGGTTCTTTTTACCTGTACCCAAGGTACAGGGTTTGAGCCTGAATTCCTCCAGCCACCAGGTGTATTCACTTGAGGCATTTACACACACACACACACACACACACACACACACACACACACACAAAAAAAAAAATTGAATCTGCTTTTACTGTACTTGTGTTTCTACCTACTTTTTTAACTTTTGCATCATCTTAAAAGTACTCAATTGTATTTATTACTGCTTGGTGTAACTCATTCTAAGCCTTCTGGTTTAAACACTTGGGCTTCGGATCAGTTGTTTTGCACTGAGAGGGTTTGTGGTCTGCACTGTAGTGGCAGAACAGGTAGCTTACATCCTTCTAGGTTGGGAACTGCTGATTGAGGGCTCAGTGTCTGTTATTCTAAAAGTGTATTAATTCTGGTTTAAGCACTTAGGCTTTCAGGCCAGTTATTTTACATTAAGAGGGTTCGTGGTCTGCACTCTTGTGGGAGGAGAGGCTGGACTCTGCCCTTCTGAGCTGGGAATTTCTGATTGAAGGCTTATAGTGCATGCATATCTGAACTGCTTCTTACTGAAGTTGGTGCGCCTTGTTTGCTGTGGCATAGACTGGATTCGGGCCTGCTGGATCTAGCTTTGTTTGTGTAACTTGAGCACTAATCCAGGCATTCTCTAAAGTATTCAATTGTATTTATTACTGCTTGGTAGTAACTTGATTAAAGTTTAGCTGTCATTCTAAGTCTTTTGGATTAAGCACTTGGGCTCCAGACCAGTTGTTTTACATTAGGAAGGTTTGTGGCATGCACTGTGGTGGCAGGACAGGTAGCTTTCATCCTTCTAAGTTGGGAACTGCTGATTGAGAGCCCAGTGTCTGTTATTCTTAAAGTGTATTAGTTCTGGTTTAAGCACTTAGGCTTTCAGGCCAGTTATTTTACATTAAGAGGGTTCGTGGTCTGCACTCTTGTGGGAGAAGAGGCTGGACTCTGCCCTTCTGAGCTGGGAATTTCTGGTTAGAGGTTTATAGTGCCTGAATATTTGAACTGTATCTTACTGAAATTGGTACACCTTGTTTGCTGTAGCATAGACTATATCCAGGCCTGCTGAATATAGCTTTGTTTATATACTTGTTGTTTGTTTGCTTGTTATTTCCCTGGAACGCTAATTCCACCTAATACGCGGCTTCTCAGCGCTTCTGTGGCTCACTAGTGATATCTGCATTGCTTACTGTACTTATTTCCTTGTTTCACTTGAAAGAAAGTTACTGTTTGTCGTTTTGCATTTAAGTTACCTGTAACACATTGCACTTAAGTTACCTGGCACTTGCTCACTAAAGCAATTATATAAGTCAGCACTAAAAATTAAAAGCACTACACCCTCACTCCCCACTGGCCCTGGTTTTCAATTATTAAGGAATTCCCAATATTATTCTAGCATGTCCAAAGGTCAGTTGTCAATCTCCTCTCGGTCCAGCTGGTGAATCTGGGAATCTTGAGGCAATGTTACAACTGCCTCATGTACACAGACAACCCTCTCCTCCTCCCAACAAATTCCAACACATGTGAGAGATGCAACCATATAGCCAAACTGGAGGCTAAGCTCTCTCAACTCAGTACTGGCATAACCAGTCAGGAGGAGAAGGAAACCATACTCACTACAATTCCAGTCTCACATAGACCTACCACGACAGCAAACCAAACACATAATCACACAAAAACATACTCGGAGGCTCTAAATAAAGATCTGCCAAGCAGCAGAGACCTCCAAAGCAGACACCCAAGCAGCCGCTACCCCAAAACAAAACACGTGCAACACATATCTCACAAAGCCAGTGTGCCAAACAGTCACAGCCCTTAAGACTAAACAACACACCTGATACACTTGTAATAGGTGACTCTATCGTCAGGCACACTGACGTCCCGCTCACCAGGCTGAACAAGGAGAGGGTCACGGTGAGCAGCCTGTCGGGTGCTAGGATCCGCCACATAACACAAGCACTCAGGTCACTCCAAGGCAAGTACAAATATGACTCAGTCATTGTCCATGCTGGTGTGAATGACCTGAGACGTACCTCCCTGGACTACATGAAAAGAGACATAAAGGAGCTCTCTGAGCATGTAGCCCAGGCCGGTATGACCCTGACCTTGAGTAGCATCTTACCCTCACCAAGAATGATGCCACAATATGAAGACAAGATGATCAATTTCAACAATTGGCTTAAGTACTGGTGTCATTCAAAGGGGATCCAATGCCTGTCAGCTTGGGATGATATGCTCGACAAGTCACGATGCTTCGCTAGGGACGGCTTGCACCTGTCACCCTGGGCTTTCGGATATTGGCAAAGGCTCTTGCTACCCCCATAGTGCCTTTTTTAGGCAAGGCTCAAAAGACAAACCCACCTCCATAGGTATCACAAGGGATAAGAAACTAAGAGTAATGCTACTCAACGTCAGAAGTCTAAACCTCAAGATGCACGCACTCGAAACTCTCCTTAGCATGGAGAACATCGATATCTGTGCAGTAACAGAAACCTGGTTCAGGGCTCCCGAGAGCACCCCAGCACTACCAGGTTTTACCTCATACCATGCTTTTCGCCCCAAAACTTGGACCGAACCACAAAAGGAGGGGAGTATCGATATTCATCAAAGATACCCACACCTCCAGGTTGGTGGCAAAGCACGAAGCATCAGAGACTATCCATGTGCAACTAACAGTGGGTAAAACTGCCTTCCAGTTTATAGCCTGCTACAGACCACCCTCCCAAACCCAGGAATCCCACTCGGCCTTCCTGAGAACACTGGAAAATATGAAGGTCTCTCCAAACACCATTATATTGGGCGACTTCAACTACCCAAACATAGACTGGGAGCATTACTCTAGCTCCAACACCCTAGCCCAAAGGTTCCTAGAATTTATAAACTCAAATGCTATGGAACAACTTGTTACCACTCCCACAAGAGGGAAAACATACTGGACCTGATCATCACCAACATGGGGACTCTATGCTCCAGACCAGAAGTGTGTCCCTCACTGGTAAGATCAGACCATAAACTAATCTCACTGGATATTCACATCCCGACCCCACCCCTGCCCAGAAAACCACAGTGAAAAACTTCTCTAAAGCAAATTTTACCCTCCTCAAAATTGAGGTGGAATCCTTCAAAGCCCCGGGCCTGTGGAAAATACAGCCCAGACCGCAGAATCCTTTATAAACGCATTCTATGAACACCTTCAGGAATGCATGGATCATGCGATCCCAAATAAAACCAAGACCCAATCCTCCAAAGGCAGGCGTCCTGTCTGGTGGACCCCAGCCATAAACAAACTATACAATAGAAGGAGGAAGCTACTAAATGATAAAGCAAAATCCCAAAAAGGGAAGGCATCACTGATCAGTATTAGCAAAAACTACGGGCACACATAAAATTGTCTAAGGCCAGCTTCGAGAGAAAAATTGCACAGGATACTAAGGATAATCACAAGGCTTTCTTTAGTTATGTTAGGAACCTGGGTGGTAATTCCCAGATATGCTCAGAATTAGTCCAAAATGACAAAAATACACCGAACCCACAGACATTGCCAACATCCTAGCTGACAGGTTCAGCGCAAACTTCTCCCTCCCCACCAAAAGGGCAAATATCTATCCCAGCAGAGTGCTGCCCCTGACATCTCAGATGCTCAGGTAAGAGCCGCCCTCTCCAAAGCAAAAACACAGCATCAATGGGACCAGATGGTGTCCCGGCTGCGTCCTACATGAACTCAAAGAAGAGCTAAACCCAAACATAAAACTACTGTTCAATCTCAGCCTTACTACAGGATATGTGCCCAAAGAGTGGCGTACAGCAACAGTGGTCCCTCTCCATAAAGGTGGTGCCTCGACGGATCCTGGAAACTATCGCCCCATAAGCCTGACTAGCTTGGTCTGCAAAGCTATGGAAAGGATCATCATGGACCTCATAAATAAAGATATTGGGGACCTACAAACACTGGATCCTACCCAGTTCGGCTTTGTTAAGGGCAGATCCTGCCTCTTAAACCTGGTTGATTTCTTTGAAACAGTCACCAAGGCCATTGACGAGGGAAGGTGGTCCACACAGCCTACCTGGACCTCGCAAAGCCTTCGATACAATACCCCACTCGGGCATTATAGATAAGCTCACCAGCTTAAATATAAACCCCTATGTCACTAGATGGATTGCAAACTGGCTCAAGGACAGAACCCACATGGTTAGAATTGCTGGAGCCATGTCAGACTCCAAACCAGTTACAAGTGGTGTCCCACAAGGCTCAGTCCTGGGACCTCTCTTGTTCGGTATATATTTCTCGGAGGTACAGGCCAACACGGAAGGACTGTGGCTGACCAAGTTCGCAGATGACTGCAAACTGGGTGCCATAATCGACTCTCCAGCCGACACAAGCATCCTCCAAAAGGGCCTCATAGAAACAGACAACTGGTGCCAGTGCCATGGCCTCAAGCTAAATGCCAAAAGTGTATAGTCATCCCCTTTGGCAAAAACAAAGTGCCCACAAATTACCACATAGGTGGAAATCCATTAAGTACAGAAGAAGTAATTAGGGACCTGGGGACCCAAGTTGATAGCAATCTCTCATTTGACAACCACGTGGCCAAAGTGGTTAGAAAAACATTTTATATAGCCCACCTAATCATGAAGGGATTCACATCTAGATTAGGGGAGGTCATCGTGCCTCTTTACTCATCCCTCATCAGGCCCATAATTGAGTACAATGCCCCTTTTGGGATGTACCTTACCAGACACCTGCAGCAACTGGAAAGACCCCAAAAGTACCTCACCAAGAGGATCAAAGGGCTCAAACAGATGCCATATGCTGCCCGGTTAAAGAAACTCCAGCTCTACTCAGTGGCATACCGCCTGTTCAGAGGCGATCTGTGCCTGACGTATAAAGCCATGTCCAACCCGCAATTAATGGACATGCTGCACCTCAGAAAATCCAAATCCCATCGAGCTACGTGCTCGAGAGACTTGAACCTCAGCACTGAAATAAATAGGACATGCTGGAGGGACAGATTCATAACCCAGAGGCTCACTTCACTCTGGAATAAAATCCCAGTCCAGGTTAGGCAGAGTCCCTCATTGACTCTCTTCAAGAGGAATCTTGATGAGTGGATGGGAGATTGTAGGTTTACCCCGGGTATCACTTCTGTGTCACTGTTAGAGAGAGGCACAGTATACTAACCTCGAAAAAGGGCATAGCAAAATAAATTTAAAATGGGTGGCGAAAGCCAAACACATTCTGGCTAGGCTTATAAATGCCCTAGGGCAGATAGCCTAGTATGAACCTATGAACCTATGAACCTATGAACCTATGAACACACACACACACACACACACACACACACACACACACACACACACACACACACACACACACACTACTCCATTGATGAGAAGAAACATAAACACTAGATAGATACCTTAAAAGCAGACTCCGTCTGTCCATGCAGCTGAATAACTCCGCTGAGCTCATACACACGCACCATAAGCCAATTTCCTTCAGTGTAGCACTCACAAATTTGCCAGCTGGGAAAGCCCTTCATGATTATTTACAGAAATAAATACATTTCCTTCAGTGTGGTGCTCACAGATTTGCCAGCCGGGAAAGAAATAAACAGTACCTGCTTTCTTCAGTGCGCTCACATATTTCAAACAGCCAGCAAGCCGGGAAAGCCCTTGAGCACAATTCCGACAGGCTGATGGAACTGATGTCATCACACACATGATGATGTCAGCTCAAAAAGCATGAAAAAAATGTAAAACCTGGGAAAAATCAGAAATTAAGGGGTGCTACTCGGGAATCATGCCACTCCATTATTTGGACCCCAAAATTCAGTAAAAATCGAGTAATTCGGTACGGTTAGGAGATGAGAGGTATGGCCACAAATTGTGCCATAATGTAGCCACCATCTTGTGACAATGCTGGATATGCCCTGGAATCCTGGCTTATGACACCCATAAGACATCCATAAGAAATCCACAAAATCAAGCAATTAATGAGTATAGCCATGTACAGTCACAAACAAGAAACATTATTAGATGTGTTTGATCTGTTGAAGGCACACATTCTCTGCCTGAATTCATCTGATGGCGATGGGCTGTATGACCCTGGGACATGTGAAAAGTAGTGCCTGTGTGTGCTGTGTTACACAATATTATACTTAAGAAGCAGTTAGAGCAGGTGGACACTTGCAGGGGCAGCAGTTCCCAGCACAACAGGGAGTGGAGACTGACACAGTCTACTGTGATTATGGTAGTACTAGACTCTGAGTTCATGATGGCACTGCACAAACACTAGGTTGCAGGGGCTGACAACCAACCTATGGGTGAGGGTGGTAACCATGTCTTCAGAGATAAACACTTGCCAATGAGTGTTAGGAGTGGATTCTGACATCCATCTACCGACAGTTACCAAACCTCACTGATTGATAGTGACCTCTTTTAGCTGTCCTCTCTGTTATGTGTGTGTAGTCTGGGTATCATTAGGTAGAGAGACTGTGCCCGTGGTTTGTGATATGGATGCACTGGTCACATTTCCTAACTCTAACACACATTAAGTACTCCCAGAGTGTGTCATTTCATCTCTGCCATCTTTATCAGAGGCTGCAGATATCCAACGTCAAGCAGAGGCAGTTCCATTGTGCCAGTGCCGGATATAGAATCATGGAGAATAAAGCAAAGCGTAATAAAATATCTGGTGTAAGAATGACCCAGCATTAGAAATACACATGCAACTAAGAGCTTTTCACATATAAACATGATAAAAACTTATACCATATGTGCATACCTTGTGCAGATAGCTTTAATAATTTTTACAATCAAATAAAAACTTGCAGGGACTGATACACAAAAATAAGCCTACATACTTGAGACATCTGAAGGGGATTGCCTCTAGGGCCTGTCCAGCTCTGTCCCAACATCCAGCACCAATCTTAGGGGCTCTGCAGAGGTGCCACTCTCTTAGAGAGAGGCTAGGAAATCCTAAATCTCCATGAGAGATGGTACAACCGAAGGCCCTTCACCTTCAGCCTTATGTTCCTATGCCAAGATATGGGCACCATGTACCATATCAATGTCTCCACTGTGCACTGTATTTTTACTCGTGGGCTTGCCAACCAACCACATAAGCATTCACTGCAATGTCTTCTGAAGCATAGTCACAGTAGGGGAAGTGAGATGAATGCAGGCTAAAGAACCATAATCTATGGAGATTGGAGCCTGGAATAGTATCTCATTCTTTCAATTCAAGAGCTTATGTTTGTAGGGCTTTCCAGCAAATCTATAATACGTTTTTGCTTGCCTTGTTTTGTAAGTATTAATTTTGGGTATTGCTCTGTTTATATGTAAAACAGAGGAATTAGCAACTTTATTTCTGCATGGCCCTTACAAATCCTAATACCATCAGTATGCTACTTGGCCATCTAGCATGCAGCTGGTGTCAGGCACTTAGGTTTGCTGAGGACATGTCCACTGTATCCACACTCGTTAAGCAATGTCAAGCATCTTTACTGAGCACATCCCACACAAAACAATCACAGATTTGCAACTGTAAAGGAAATCTGACTGTTCTTATCTCTGTTACAAGTGCTTTTGTTGCTGAGATAGATGAAATATATGCCACAGTACAATGCACTGAACAGTGCTCAAAGTGTTTGCTCGTGGATGTGTCTTCCAACATGCTTAAGAATATTGCAGCACGGCAATTGCTGTACCCTTGTAATCCACTTCTAAATACACCTTTCCCAATGCACTTCTTACATCTTATTGCCAATGGGCTGAATAGCATTTAAAAGCAAAGCAGTTATGCTATAAATAATTGATTTGTGAAAATTAAAAAAGTAGAAATGTTTTTGCTTAGTAAGGTTTTCTTTTGACATTTGCCTTTTGCAGGTATTAAACTATGATCTCTCAAGGTTTCTTCCATAGCATAATGAGGCTGTGCCTCTCATCATCCACAGTGATGGACTTCACTGACTATTATTCCTACTACTTCTCCTTAATTTGTATATCTACACTGTAATCTAATATTGTGCAGTTACATATGATTGTTACCTTTAAATACATATGCCATGCTTTTACACATTTTTACCATGTTAAATACTATTGCACATTCTGTTATTGTATAGTAAATGCATTTGCAATGCCTGTCCAAGTTTTTGTACCATGTTAAATGCTACTGTAGATTTGTTATTGTTCTGTATAGCTTTTCTCCCTAAGCCTACAGAGGAAAGGGGTTCTCATACCCATTCAGACTATCTTGTTCAGCAAAAGCAAAATGAAATAAATAAATATATCATGCACATTCATCTGGCCGGGTAAAATTATTATGTAAATTAGGGCCCAGCTTATTGTTGTTTTTGAACTGCAAAATTTGTCCAATGAGCATGTCTGCTAACCATCTTGCAGAAGCCTATTCAATGTAGTGAGCATGCCTGGGTCCCTGTGGCCGTGACTGTGTACATGCTGCCCAGGCTATTCTTGCAAAGTCAGAGGGGGATACTGTAATTCCATATCTACCAATCTGAAACTGGAGTTTTTGTAGTGCATAATTTCTTAGCAGTATAAACTGAGATTGAGGACTGCTATGTTTCACACCTTAAAATGCCATTGTAAACTATAATAATAGTATCTATATTTTCTGTATTTGTATTCCATCTTGCAAATCAAGGACACATGAGATGCATGGCAGATGGCATACTTGATACCTGATTTGAAAGCAATTCTCGAGATGTCATGATTGCAAAAGGAGAAAGTGTTAACTTCTTTTAGAGTGCAACGGTGGTGTGTAGAGGAAACAATATTTTTCTACATTCTCTATCAGGACTACAGTCAGAGACTCATGCAGGAGGGTATGAAGGTCCTCAGTATACGACTGAATCCTGAAATGGTTTAGCCAGGCTGTCACCCATACAACTGTCATCTCATGGATGGGGGCACAGTGCCATCACTATTTTAGTTAAATGAGGTGCCTCATTCCTAAACTCCTACCTTTATTGGAGGAAGAAATTAATCAGTAGGAACAGGCTATGTTCTGTAACTCGAACTTATGTGAGCTATGTACTTAAACTGGCACTACATGCCATCCACAGGTATTATATAGTGCTCCTCTCCTGTCTATAGACATTAAAGATATCAAAAGGAACAGGCAATTGCACAGGAGAAGACTGAAGTGCATAAGAGAGTGCTGGGGTGAGCAGTGTCTTGCTTTTAATATTAGCAGTAGTAGGGATTCATCTTCAAAATATATACCTGTCAAAAAGTACTGCCACTTCTGACATAACAGCCATAATTCAAAGGTAGCAGTCTGACTATTTGTTATTAGCGTGTTTGTGCATATATTCTGTCATATATGTTGACAAGAAGGTCTGGATATTAAGGTTGTACTCCCACATTCTGAGGTTGTCTGTAGGTTCAATTCCCCCAAGTTGTGTTATCATGAAATATCCCAGGTTTATTTTTCTGTATTATTTTAAAGATTGCAACATTAGATGGAACAAATACTGTATATAT